>NC_056729.1:1494100653-1494333153 GCF_019279795.1 Protopterus annectens | reverse complement strand
TATTCTTGTCCCGTCGGATTCCGTTTGCAAACGCGATTTCAGATTTTAAAGGTGACCCATATATATATATATATATATATATA
This sequence comes from Protopterus annectens, assembly GCF_019279795.1. Lineage (NCBI taxonomy): Eukaryota > Metazoa > Chordata > Ceratodontiformes > Protopteridae > Protopterus > Protopterus annectens. The sequence continues at coordinate 1,494,333,070 of NC_056729.1, read as the reverse complement.
TATATATATATATATATATATATATATATATATATATATATATATATATATATATATATATATATGAACACACTTTGTGACACAGAAGCATTCCAAATGGATAGAAGTGTATGCAAAACACATGCAGCTCTGGTATTATAACTATTAATATTAACATAATTCCCCATAGAAGCAATAGTTGCTGTGTATATGGAGATCTGTGTGGGGGAAGACCGCTAGCTAATGGAATATGCATCAAGGAGGGCCTGTGTCGGATGTTCATTACGTGAACTGGAGGGATACACATGGAGTATGGGCACAATGTAAAAAGGACACAAAACAAGAACCATTCTCATCCATAATACACCCTGTCAGGTCACATTGCAACACTGACTTCAACAAACATATGAACATTAACAGGTATCATACATATGTACACCAACTGACTTACACATTTGTTTGCAGTAGTGAAGAATGGCTGTAGTACACTGTACATACTAAACACCATAAAAGTTGTACATATCTCAGATGCCTCAGTGGTAAAGCCAGTGACTGTGGTGTTCATGTCCCGGTTTCAAGACCTGCAAGAGCTGTTATGTCATTTTGAGGTCCCGAATAAGGGATGTTGGATGCAGGTTATTAAAGCACTTTTAAGCAGACATTAGCAGGTTATTGCACCAGTAAGTGCCGGTAAGCGGCGCTTAAACATGACTACAAGGATAAGCATCACACAAGTTTAACCTTTGCTGAACATCGCGCAGATCATGGGCAAAGCCGCTCACAACCACTGAAATGTGCGTTAATCACCCTTGCACTACCAGTGCCTGCTCTGAGAGGTAAAATGACCACTGCCAGGATTAGAACACACAACCATGTACACAATCTTCACAATAACCTACCACTAAGCTACCTGAGATGTACCGACCTGCAGTTGTGTGGTCTGACAGGTTAAAACACAAAAGGGAGGATTGTGTGGAAATAGGACAAAACGCCATGTACCCAATGAAAGGTGTATGCTATATATATAAATCAACATATATATAGAGAGAGAGAGAGAGAGGGAGAGAGAGAGATATATGTCAATATATAGGGATATACATATATATGTAGATATATAGACAGGTTAACAACATCTACACAACTATGGAGGTACTTATAAACGGGATACCTACCAAATACCGAATGCTTGACATACCGACGTGTGTAGTCACAAGGCTTAAAGACCAAAAGACCACAGTACTGAAACACCAGAAGCGCAAGTTTTAAAATCCCGATGTTAAGGGACTTTTAGTTAGTGCGTCTGGTGTTGCGGTTCAGGTAGGTTACTCTGTGTAAGTGTGTTTCTGAGGGCTTTAGTGTGTGTAAGTGTGTGTTCTGAGTGTGTTGTGTGTTTCTGGGAGACTGTAATGTGTGGGTGTGGGTTTGCTTTGTGTGTCTGTTTGTGCAATCTTGGAGGTAGAATATTAAAGTACAGCCACCCACATGGAAGGTGTACGGGGGCTTGCCCACCTGCTCATACATAGTGTAGGATGGTTTGTTTGGATGTGGTGGATACCAGTGTATCTGTGTGCGTGTGTGTGTTCTGTGCTTGTGTTACTTTTGCGAGTTTGACTGTCGTGAGTTTGAGTGTTCGGTAATGTGGGGTTTGGGAGTCTGGGCCCGGTACTGTGGGCGTCGGAACTGTGTACGTTCGGGATTCTGTAGGTATCCCGTATACAGTGGTTGAAGTGTTTATATATGAGTATAACATGGACCATAGCAATCACACATTCCGCCATAACCAAACTATATGAACAAAGGATATGGAGAGTATATGCCTATACACTATTACAAATATGTACTATGGACATGAGCCAAAGAGGGTCAGTCACCAACACAACTCCAATAACTGCAAATACCTATGACAAAAATACACAGACAGTAGCAACACTTTATTACATTCCGATGTATTGCCGAAAGGATTCAAGGACTAACATCACCTGCATGCTATACAGGAACCGTTTAACAGTGTCTTAATGAATCAGCATGCAATTACCATAGTATTAGTCCACTAAAGGATAGGTGTTCAAATAGGGAAGGAACCCTCACACACATATTGAATATGTATATGTATAAAAGCAGTTCCTACACACCTGCATCTGCTATGTACACCCACCAACATCTCCCCCACACCCAAACCAATTACAATACATACTGTAATAACATAACAAATCATTCACTCACTGTACAACATCTGCAGAAGCCTTAACATACCTTGTCAGAGACACACTAACATGGCCCTATGTGAAATAGGTGCTGTTATACAATGGAACAGCTGCTGATGTTACAGGGTTTGTTTGCACTAATCCCATTTCGGAGGGTTGTGTATACACCAGGAAGTGTTACCAATTACTGATTAACAGTACAGTATGATACACATTTACACCAAACCAAAGATGTCTGGTGAGCACACTGTAAACCACCTAACATTATATGCATAGCCATACAGCCTTGAGCTGCTCAAACATCCTTGCCAGACTGAAACATCTGCAGAAGTATCAGGTACAAACATACCCTGCATAAGCAGCAATGTTCTGAAATATAACAGCTGTACTCACATGTAAAACAACATCTTCTAGGCATTACACACACTCCACGGGAGTCATGAAGCTAATATATCTCTGTGTGTCTCCATATAGCTGTTGCAATACATCACAAACAACACATCCAGGCCATCTTCCTCGAAAGTAAGGCAAAGGGACAACGCCCAAGTGGAGTACTCAATTATACACCACTGTTGCCATGGTATTAGCTAATGGAGTAGCTGCACAGCTGATGTGCATGTAATTAACTACTTGGGAACACCAATTGGTGGTCAGGATAGCACATGTTACTGATATTTAAATATAAAAGGATGGCTTGTCACACATTCAATCCATCTGTATATACCAGCAGAACATTACAAAGACGATTGAAACACAAACTGAAAAAGATTGAAATAACAGTCAATAACACCTCGGGTTACTAATAAGGTATGTAGAACACTCAGTATGTCTGTGTATGTAGTACCTGTTCTGTAATAATTAAAGTGGACGCAATGCATATAGTGGAAACAGTTATCTTGTAGTGATGTATTGTTGAGCATAGTAATGCTTGTAGTATTTATGTGTGTACTGCTGTAGGTCACAAGGCAAACACCCCATATACCACAAGGGATGCTATATAAGGGGTTTGAACCCAACAATTCCTCTCCAGCCACTGTCAGTGACAGGGTTGGTCCAACAAGTACATGCTATAACAGGGAATATTATATGTTGATATATTGTAACAGTAGGCATATGTATGGGTGTATTACTGAGAATAACATGTCAAAGGTGGGCCTACTGTGCAATTATGATTTGCATTGTGGGATATTGTGCCAATAACTGTGTAATGTACAGTATTGTAGGCAGATATGTATTACATTTTACATAGCATTACTGTTATGTCAGGCAAGCATTAGCATTTACAATACACAATAACAGGATACATATTACTTGTAGTCACCCGACAGTTTATCAGCATGATAGCAAAGTAAAATGGAAGAGCTAGTTAACTATCCATGCACATAAGACATGTAATAGGTTCGTAGGTAGGTACTAGGCTGTCTGCCCAAGGGTTATTTATAAGCCTATCTACAGTGTGTTGGTTTCCGCCACCCCCTTAGGTTAATTCCCTGTGCCTCTAAACAGCAGAGCCATTAGTTCCCTGCGCCTCTGTCCAGCAGAGCCACTGCAGTGATCCCCGGGGTACATGTCTGTCTCCCATCCACCTGTCAAGGTTTCTCTTGAAGAGTGCTAGTGAGGGGCCCTGTCTGATGTACATTGGAATCATGTTCCAAAGCATGGGGAGTCTCCGGGTCAGCAATCTATCCCTCCAGAACATCCTAGTTATTGTTGTGGTTAGATTTACATCCCTAGAGCATGTGGCTCTCAGGGGTTTTTGTTTAGGTGGAGCATATCCATCAATACTGGGTTGGACATGGGCCTTGTATGTCAAGCAGAGATCACCTCTGAGTATGTGGTATGCAACTGAGTACAGCTGGAGTTTCTTTAGTTGGGCTGCATAGGTCATCTGTTTGAGGTCAGTAATCCTCTTGGTGTGGTACTTTTGTGGTCTTTCAAGCTGTTGCAGTTGTCTTGTAAGGCACATCCCAAATGGGGTGTTTTATTCTTTAATGGGTCTAATAAGTCACGAGTAGAGAGGCACAATGGCCTCTTTTGTTCTGGATGCAAATCCATTTGAGATTGGGGGGCCACGTAGAAGGATATTCTAACCACCTTGGCAATATGGTTATCAAAGGAGAGATTGCTATCTACTTGGGTTCCCAGATCCCTTATTACCTTTTCTGTATGTAGGGGACTACCACCTATGTGGTAGTCCATGGGTAATTAATTTTATCCAAAGGGGATAACTATGCACTTTTTGGCATTCAGCTTGAGGCCATGATATTGACACCAGGCATCCGTCTCAGTGAGACCCTTCTGGAGGGTGTCTGTATCAGATGGGGAACCAATTATGGCCCCTAGTTTGCAGTCATCTGCAAACCTTTTCAGCCAAAGTCCTCCTGTGCTTGCCTGTACCATAGAGAAGTATATACCAAACATAAGGGGTCCTAGGACTGAGCCCTGGGGGACGCCACTTGTAACTGGTTTACAGTTGGACCTAGGGTATGCAACTCTCACTGTGTGGGTTCTGTCCATGAACTACTTTGCAAACCATCTCATGACGTAGGGGTTAATGTTCAGATGGATGGGTATGTCGATAATACCAGAATGGGGAATGGTGTTGAAAGCCTTTGAGAGGTCAAGGTAGGCTGTGTGGATCTCCTTACCCTCATCTAATGCCTTGGTAACTGTCTCAAAGAAGTCCACCAGGTTTAGGAGGCATGGTCTGCCTTTAACAAAGCCAAACTGGGCGGGGTCAAAGGTTTGGAGGTACCCAATGTCTCTGTGAATGAGATCCATGATGATGTGCTCCATAGCCTTGCAGACCAGGCTAGTCAGGCTTATAGGGCAATAGTTCCCATAGTCCATTGTGGCACCACCTTTGTGGAGTGGGATAACTGTTGATGTGCACCATTCAGGGGGCACAAAGCCTGATGCGAGGCTATTATTGAACATGGTGCTTAAGTGGGGAGCCATTTTGTTCTGAAGTTCATGTAAAACGCAGCATTGGATGTTGTCCGGTCCCATGGATGCTGTGTTTTTGCCTTTAGAGAGTGCAGCTTTTACCTGGGTAGTTGTGATTACAGGGACTCTGCATTCTTCCTGTATAGATATGGGCCCTTTAGGGGGTGTGAGGGGGGGTAAAGCTAGCACTGAACCTATCTGCCAGGATGTTGGCAATATCAGTTGGTTCTGTAATTTTCATGCCTTTGTGCTGTAACTCAGAGCAGATCTGGGTATTGCCATAGAGATTCTTGACATAGCTATAGAATGCTTTGTGGTTGTCCTTAGAATTAGTGGCAATTTTGTTTTTCGTAGCTAGCTTTGGAGGATCTTATAAGGGATCTCAGCTTCTTACTGAGGATGACCAGGGAGCTCCTCCACTCATGGGATTGTACTCTCTTTTGCAACAGTTTCTTCCTTCTGTTGCACAGTTTGTTTATGGCAGGGGGACCACCAGATTGGCTTCCTTTTTTGGGGGGATAGTGTCTTGGTTCTGTTTGGGATAGCATGATCCATGCACTCATGTAAGTGCTTATAGAGTGCATTTGTGTAGGATTCAGCAGTTGTAACTGTAACTGTATTGTCCATCTGCATGGGTGTCATGAAGTTCACCACTTCTGTCTTAAGAAGCATGAAGTTTACTGTGGTTTCCTTAATGGGGGTTGGGGGTGGGATGTGGATATCAAGGGTGATTAGCTTATGGTTGGATCAGACCAACAAGGAGTTGACTTCAGGTGTGGAACACCGGCCACTCATGTTGGTAATGACTAGGTCTAGGATATTGTTGCCCCAGGTGGGGGTGTGGATAAGTTGATCCAGAGCTAATGAGTTGGTACACGAGTAGTTTTCCCAGTTAATGGTGGGGTAGTTGAAGTCACCCATTATTAGGGTGCTTGGTTGAACCCTAATATTTTCCAGTACATCAAGAAAAGAGGAGTGGGAATCCTGGGGCATGGTGGGGGATCTGTAGCACGCTACAATTTGGATTGCAGTTTTGCCCAGAGTTAGTTGTACTTGGATAACCTTGGATGCAGTGTGCTAAGCAACTAGCCTGGAGGTGAGGATATCCTTAATGAATATGGACACACCTCTGCATTTGGTGTTTCAGTCCAGGTTACATGGCCGAAAAGTGTGGTATGAGTTATAGCCTGGTAGTGCAGGGGTGATCTCTGGAACCTTGAACCAGGTCTCAGTCACTGCACAGATATTGATGTTCTCCATTTTAAGGAGTGCCTCGAGTGAGTGCATTTTGAGATTTAGACTTCTAGCATTGAATAGCATTGCCCTCAGTTTATGCTTGCCTTTTTCTGTTATGGTGGTGAAATTGTTATTTGAACCTTGCCTAAAAAAGGCACTATAGGGGCAGCTAGAGCCTTAGCCAGTATCCAGAATCCCAGGGGCGACAGGTGCAGGCCATCTATGGCAAAGCATTGTGGTCTGTCGACCATGTCATCCCAAGTGGATAGATACTGGATCCCCTTAGAATGACACCAGAAGCTTAGCCAATTGTTGAAGTCAATCATTTTGTCCTTGTACTGCAGTATCATTCTGGGTGATGGCAGAATGCTACTCAGGGCTAGGGTCATACCTGCCTGGGCTACAAGATTGGAGAGCTCTTCCATGTCTCTTTTCATGTAGTCCAGGGAGGTAAGTCTCAGGTCATTCACACCAACATGGACAATGACAGTGTCATATTTGTACTTGTTGTGGAATGACCTGAGTGCGTGGGTTATGTGGTGGATACTGGCACCTGACAGGCAGCTGACAGTAACCTTCTCCTTGTTTAGCCTGGTGAGTGAGACATCAGTGTGCCTGACTATAGAGTCACCTATGACTAGTGTATTGGGTTCATTGTTTTGCCTTATTGGCTGTGGTTGAGTGGCACACTGAGTCTGTGGGCTATGTGTCATTTGGGTTGTGTTGGGGGATGGAGGCTGCTTGTGTTTCTGCTTTGGAGGTCTCTGTTCCTTAGACAGATTATTACTGAGAGCCTCTGCTAATGTTTTTGTGTTACTATGTGTGGATTTTGGTGTTGTAGATTTAGTGAGACTATGTGATGAGTGTGGTATGATGCAAATGTTTACCTTCTCAACATGAGTGTCAAGTTTAGTCTTGGTTGGAGAGAGCTTTACCTCCAGTTTGGCTAGATAAGTGCATCTCTCACAGGTTGTAGTGTTGGGTGGTAGGATGAGAGGGTTGTCTGTGTACATGAGGCAATTTCTACATTGCCTCAAGATGCCCAGATTCATCAGATAGACAGGAGAGGACACTGGGAGCTGACCCTTGGACATGCCTGAATAAAAAACTATTTTCCTCTAGATAAGTAAGGAAAGTGAGTACAAGAGCTGTTTTTCTCTAAGCAAGTGAGAAAAGTAAGTACAAAAACTGTTTACCTCCAGGTAACAATGAAGATTGAGTGCTATAGTAATTAGTAGCTTATTTAGTGCTTACAAGTTCTGAACAAGTGCTGAGCATGAATAAGCAATCCAGATAGGTTCTGGGATGACATAAACACACTGACCCCCCCAAAAGGTACACAATCATATATCCATGTACACTACAGAGCCCCTGTAACCACAACTATGCAGGTACAAGCTGCACTCAGGCTGCATGGGACCAGTTCACATCCCAGGTTATATCATACACATATGGCAAAACAATTTGCTCTCCATGTACACATCATGTAAAACATAGCTTCATGTCAGGCTGTGTACACACTGAATGGTGCACACCAACATTTATCACAACCCACAAAGGGGGAGACACCACTGATAATGGGAAGTACTGTACTACTACCCTGCTGAGTCTGGTTTGAAAGGCCATGAACCTTGATCAACTTATTTGATGTCAGCAGCAGATGTAGATGACAGTAAGGTTGATTTCACACAGCATATCATAACCCTGCCAGGTCATAGGACATCATCACCCATACTGTGTTCCACCTACACTCAGTATACTAGATGTACATTCCTATGTCACATGAGTGTTTTGGACTGCTGGCAGAACCAACACTACAGAAGGTGTCTGAATGATACATGCACATCACACCAGTGCCAGCTACAGTAAGACAGGGTTAATTCATTGTACTCCCCCTCATTGTAGTCTATACCACACAGACTGACAGAAGGCATCTGCCTATTGAAGTATGTGAATGACTATGACCTAGGAGCAATAGCTGACTCAATGAGTGTTGCGGACAACATACAGAAGGGGCTTTGTGGGTGAGGTGTGTGACATATGGCCACAATCTGACAGCTACATATTGCATTGTCACCCTTATGTTAATAACCCTGTATCTATGAACTACCACCTAGGCAGTGGTCAACATAATGGACACTGTGTGTATGGGATGCAGCTGGGCAGTTGTCTTTAATGTGATAGTTATGTCATCACACCTGTCAGGTAGTCGTAAGTGACAACCCTAATCATGACAGGCTGCCATCCATGAATATAGAGATCATTGTTCAGCCATACTCAACACTCAAGTGACCCATATCCGATCACATATTTCCTTTAAGGGGTATTGGCCATGTTCAGATGGCCTACACCAGCCTTCCCTATCCCCATCTCCACTATGTAACATGATGCCTACCCTGAATAAAGCCATGTCAAACCAAGTGATGTTGTACATGCTACACGTACACATCCTGATCTCAAACACATACTTCATGGACATCCACCTTCCTAGTACAAGGATCACCACATGCTGGACAGATCCTTGTCCCATACACTTTACATACTCCTGCCATACTATGCATCCCTGTCCAGCAAAGCTGCACATTGCCCCTCTTTCAGACATGGTGTTATGACCACATAGTAAATATATCATTAACCTTGTGGATCAGTCATGTGGCACTGCTTGACCTGACCCCAGAAACCCACCTGTTTGCTACAGCTAGGTAACCTTTCATCCTAGGCTCATACATAGCCCAGGGCATATAGCCTAATAGTTGACTTTGACCATACATGCTATAGTTGATATCCATCCCTGAAAATACCATCAGGCTAGCCAGTGTCCCATGTGTATCACATGTGCAACACAGGTGATACATGGCAGGATGTTGAACTGCTGTACAGTGCCGAGTAGATGTATATGGTAAAACACATACATGTAAAACCTTCCGTGAACAAGTCTGGGTCACAGGTCATGTCCGTTAAGGCAGTGTAAGTCTTTATATGTGACATATACACAGCATCAAGGTCAACTGCATTAATGTGGACACATCCAGGCATGTGCTGATAGGTAAGAACACCAGTACAGGCAAACAGACATGCCCACATCAAGACAGCATCCACATGGAGTATGAGCAATGTAATCAGGTGACACACACACACATATATGGTGATAATATCCAATCACTACTGAGTGTCAAATGTGTGTGACACAAAGATGTCAGTGGTGTCAGTGTCATGTAGATTTGCAAAGACAACTATTTAATCATAATAAATGTGATACACATGTATGTTCAGCTGTAGCTCTGTACGTCTCTGTGAGTTACTGTGACCTGTCTCCATCATTATGTCTTCCAGGTATGCAGCATGCAAGGCTACCACCTTATACTCGCTTGGAGGATGAGGCCCTCATCCCATACCTACATGATAATCATCATGTACTGTTCAGCCATGTGCCTCAGGATGCACTGCAGTGGGATGCCCTGCAGCAGGAACTTTGCAGGAGGGTTAATGATGTGGGTGGCCACAACTGCACATACCAGTAGGTGCACAGACACTGTACAGACCTAATTAGATGGGCGAAACAGCGTACAAATGCAATCACCAGGGAACAAGGTGCAACAGGTGGTGGGCCAGCAACTCAGCCCCCACTCACACATACCGAGGAGCTACTGGCCAACCTGGGGGCACCTGCAGAACAACATCCACAAGCCTTAACTGATATCGGGGAGGTGGGTGTCTCTCAACCACTGAGTCTGGAGTTGCCTGGTAAGTCACTACTTCACATATAACAACTAAATTCCATATTGTTACATGTGTCACTGTACAATATGTAATGTAACATCATATGCAAGGCATGTATACACACATGCTGCATACTATAGAATGCTACTCTGTGTATGCACACATGTGCATACTCCATAGTATAGTCTATTATACTGGCGTATGTGTCAACATGCACATTGCACCCTGTAGCTATCATACAGGCGTGGATAATGATCATACTGCTGTGTCACTCCTATTTAGGTACCTCTGGCATTCTGCTGTGACAGCAGCCTGTTGCAGGTGAGACTGTTATTATTTATCAGGCATGTTAATGCACAGATCTATCTGCCATGCGGCCATTTACCACATGTACACATAATGTATGGTCCTGTCACAATATACAGGTTGGACCTGCAATACATCACAATGGCTACCCATGTGCAATACTTACAAACTATGTGAAACACCGATATGAAACCTCACAAACTGTCATTTCCAGATGTGTGGACAGCTGTGTATACATATGGTGGAGGTGTTGTTCACTGTAGGGACCTATACTACAGATCAGAACTACACATGTGGGGAATACAAACAGTACTACACAGTGAGCTGGAGTATGGCCAGCCCACAGGATTCACCGGTATGGATTATACCCCTGCTATGAATGTCACACAATGTTATGTGCTATCTGACATGTCCATGACATCTAGTGGGCTGGCTGCAACACTGCCTAACTATCCTGGAAAACATATCCCACATACCAAACATACCACCCTTTGCCTGCATAACCCTGTCGTCAGTGGAGCATATGAAATCTATGGATGTATGTCATATGGGACAACACAGACATGTGAAATAGATGCCCGTCACAACCATTTGGCCAACACATGTTCACATATGGCCATGGAGGATGGCCAGAGACAAGAAGCAACACACACTGTAGATGTGATGTGCTTGTGTGTACACCCTGTTGTATATTGACTTCACATGGTCCAACTATGGCCTTTGTGTAATGGTTATATTGCGGATGTGGAAGACTAGACATCCTACAGGCCTGTGCACATCTTGTGTAGGCGTGACATCAATCCACCGCATAAGATGTGTTGAACATCTTGAGTGTGTCACGACATGACAGCAGTCACCTGTACAGTATCCACATACATACACAGACAACCACATCAGCCCACAGATACAGTACATTCCCCTTGCTGGTGTTGGACAGCACTATCATCATTGCTCCTCATGTGTGTGTGTGTGTGTGTGTGTGTGTGTGTGTGTGTGTGTGTGTGTGTGTGTGTGTGTGTGTGTGTGTGTGGTACACAGATGTCATGTGGGACATGGTGTACCGACGAGTTTGCCATGTCTGTCCATAGTTGCCAGGCAGCAGCAATATGGTTGCAGATGTGCAGGGATGTCATCTGTATACCCTTCAGTGACCTGTGTCACACATTCCACATCATGGTTTAGTGTGTATACACCTCAGTCTAGTGAGTCACATTCCACAGTATATATGTATTGTATCTGAACATAGTCATGGCTATGAACTGTGTCTGTAACTCACACTGTATAGCAATAGAGATGCCACATGAGATCCTGCAATGGCCATGCACATCAGCTAAATGTGCAGCATATCTGTAGGGCAGACAGACAACACTGCATTGGGACACCTTTACTCCACTGTATATTTGACAGGACACCATTGTGTTAAACATGTATGCATGTCATTGCACACGTCAGCAGATCACGTCATACTACATGTGATTGTCAAGGTCATATGCCACACATCAGGCAGGTGTACTGTTAACCTGTGCTGGTCTACATGGTGTAACACAGGGATGTATGCTAACTACTACTATGATTGTGTAATGTGCATGCCTTCTGTTATGACACATGCATACTGTTGTGTGCAACTTAGGGATGTATGATAACTACCACTATTATTGTCTGAGCTGCATGCCATCTGCCGTATCACATGCATGTTGCATGCCTTCTGTCATATCACATGCATGTTGAGTGCCATAGCATGTGCCTGTGTGTCTGTGTGTGTGTCTGTTTGTGTCTATTGTATAGATTGTAATGTACAGTTCTTGTCTGCCCCTCACAGGTGTTGATGTAGGTGCATTCCCCTCCTGTGGTTCATCTGATGTTAGTGTCCCCACAGACTCTAGCAGTGATGATGAATGTATGATTGAGGCACAGGCAGGGTTGTCAGGGGCTGAATCTGTGTCATTGGTTGCCATTCCACCTATATCCCCCTCATTCCCGCACACATTTCTCATGCCAACACATACCTCATCACCAGTGGCCATAAGGGAAGGACAGTTGGCATGTCATAGCTTGGAACAGGAAAGTGTGGAGGCTATGGAAGGTGTGCCTGCACACCATGGTGTCAGCCAACTGACTGGTGATGCCCACACAGGCATGTGGCCAGTGCTGCTCATAGGAGGACCTCTGGCCAACATGCTCCTGTAAGACAGAGCGCAGCAGCTGGTGTCACCAGACGCATGTTTCAGGCTGTAATGGTGGCACAGGCACATGCTGAATGGCACAACAGAGAAGGTCAGAGGCTTCAGAGGGCTGCTGTCCGTTCTTTAAACAACAACATCCAGGCATCGGCAAATGCTCAACAGCAGATTGCTGAAGTTTTGGATAGATGATTGGGTGACATGGTTGGAGTCCTTGACCATGGCATGAAAATCTGTGAGCATGAGATATCTGTGCTGGAACATCTGGTAGGAGTGAGGCGTTGGGAACATGGACATAGGCCAGCTACATCACCTGTTGCAGGTCTACTTGAATGAGCTACCTCACATGCCCGCTCCCATAGTGGTGGTAGCAGCAGCAGTGCAGTTGGTGCTGTGCTGTCCACACCAGGACACAGCAGGCCATGTGCATGTGGCCCTGGATGGTCCCAAAAGGGACACGGTTCCAGTGGACATGTGTCATCAGACAGTACCCAATCTGCACCTCTGCCTGGTAGTGCCCGTGCAACCCCTGGCAGGCGCAGGTCACGTGGCCATGGCTGGACACCGTGAACTGTAAAACATGGCCTATACAGTCCACAGCTGTCAATAATACCCCTGTGTAGGCCAGACACATGCCAGAACTGTGTGCATACATACACGCAAACACCGGAAACATATGTAGAGCACTGCAGCACACACATGCATAACATCCACACATGCCCAATGAGATCAAAGGCCCTAACCCACACACATGATGTCATCCAATGGTGCAACCTAGGCCTCTGGCAGACATTATCACCCTGTGCATATGATGATACCTGTGCCGCATCCCTGTCATCCACACCATCGGTGCAGGGACATGCTCATATGGTCTGATGCACAGGGTGAACAGACTAGGAAAATAAGTGTAGATTACAATTGTTGTGTACTGTTGACAAGCAGCAGACATAACATGTAGTACAGGTTTAGAATGCATTTTGTACTGTTAACAGTATGTGTCATGTGTAGCAACAGTAAATGCATGTTGGTCTTGATGTTCTGCCTTCCTCCTTCAGGTCTAATTGCATGTGCTGGTGGATGTCAGTGTTTGCATTTAGTGTCCCATATGTAAATGTGGACTACTCACAGGTATGTATGAAAATACCAGCATGCACTTTGTCAATTCCACATCACAGTTAGAAAGTCCCATGTTCCAAACACATCTACAGATCTACTGATCCAGGAGCATGATAGCTATGTATTAAGCTATTGTGGCTAGAGACATGACACCCATACTGGGTGACATCACAGGTACAATTACATGGAGTGGGGAGGTAAGAGAGTGATCTAGCTAATGACAAGGGTAGAGGCCAGTGGAAAGTGTGATGCCTCATTGGGAAGCAGTAATACACGTTCCCATAACAGGATGCGAACTCACAACTACAACCACACACTCAGGTATTCACACCCATGTATTTAGAGACACACACACACACACACACACACACACACACACACACACACACACACACACACACACACACAGTTGCTAGTGTTGAGGTGTGGACCCCTGCCTATGTGCAAATCATCATTACAGTACTGTGCACTTAAATGACGCGCCACAGAGATTACACATGCACAGGTAGTCAGTATGGCCTAAGATCGAGGACATCAACAGGGATAGTAGATTGCATCACCTGGATGGGGGAGGCATCTTATCAGTTCACTATGGTAACATACATCCTCACTCCAGGGACCAGACAGCCATACACACACACACACACACACACACACACACACACACACACACACACACACACACACACACGGTGGCATTCATTATTGAATACACCTGTCACGCACATACAGATACCTGACATGTGTGAGATACACACCCCTGCCTATGTCCTGCTTTCTACATTGCAGTCTGTACATATGTCTACAACAGTGTACAGGAGAGTCAGTAACAATTGAGATGTATTCCCCCACCATATGTGACATATGTGACATATATGGTGTGTTTAAATAAATTATACCTCTAGCTCATACCCTCTTTATCTCTACTTGTTTTATCTCCCCCTCCTCCCTGGTCTGACATCCCCTTTAGGAGACCTATTTTTCTGCATTAAAATAACTGACCACTAGGTGGTACCTCTATATTAGCTTCTGAATATTAGTTTTCTTCTCACTTGCTTATCCATATCTCCCTAACTCTCTTCCAAGTTCTTCTTCTGACTCACTGTTTTTACCATCTCTCCCTCGACCTAAACTATCTCTAGTCACACTGTACTCCTTATGCAATCTACCTCTATTCCTGACAGCCCCTCAACACTCCTCTATATTCTCTTACCTTCAGATTTACCCGCAGAATTTCATACTTCACTGATTGTCATCCTTGACAATCTACTCTCGTGTCTCTTAGATGTCCACCTATTTGACATCATATGCCTATCTGAAATTTGGCTAAAACCTGCTGTTAAGGACAATGAAGTCACCCCACCAGGCTACAATATCATTAGACTAGACCGCACAGCCAAAAAGGGAGTAGGAGTAGCAATCCTCTATAAAGCAGAACTACAAGTTAGCACTGTAAATCTTAACCCACCTTCAGACAATAGTACTGAAATACTTATCACTAAATTTCAAATCAACACACATAAGGCTATTAATATTATCTGTATATACCTTCCTCCAGGAAATAATATCAGTACACTCAAGAATATCCTTAATTGTCTTTCCATAAATTTGCCACAAGAAACCATAGTCCTAGGAGACTTTAATATAGACTGGAATACCTGTAGTACTACACACCCAACAACCCATATCAACCTTTATGGCTTCTCACAAACTATTGACTCCCCTACCAGAACTAACAAACCCAATAACAAAGAAAGTACCTTGGACTGGATACTTACTAATAGTCCCCATCAAGCATACAAAGCAGGAACCCTCCCAGATGACCTAAGTGACCATTCACTAACCTATATTATCAGACATAAAACCAACCTAACTTTCCCTTTCTCATACAGAACACTATGCACCAAAAAGCAATTTAACCCGGAACTTTTCCAAACTGAACTCAAACAATGTAATTGGTCACCATTAAAATCTCTCCCAATCAATGAAGCAGTAGATTACTTCACTTCTACATTCCTAACCATCCTGGACCATCATGCCCCATCACGCTCTGTTAGAAATAAAACTAAACCAGCCCCTTGGCTCACTAACAATACTAGGCAAAAAATCCTTAGAAACAAATCCTGGGCAAAATGGCGTTCTACTAAAAATCCTTCAGATCACCAAATCTTTAGACAACATAGAAATAATACAAAAAAGCCATCCTGTTAGACAAAAAGAACTTCTACCTACAGCACTCCTACCATAAGGAACCACAAAAGTTTTGGACTAGCATTAACAAACTTCTATACCCAGGTCAATGAATCACTCCCAACCCACTTGGCTCCAACCCTAACAATCCCTCTCAAACTGCTAATGCCTTCAATTCTTTCTTCACAGAAGCTATCCAAAATCTTGCTAGCCATCTATCTCCTGATACCTCAAATCTGCCTACTTCTACCACTATCCCACCCCCACCATTTCATATACAACCAGTACCTACTTCCTTCATTTGCTCCCTTCTCCAAAGACTAAAACCTACCACCCCATCAGCAGACCAACTCCCAGCAGAATTCCTAAAAAAAGGAGCTAAAGCCATTGCTTACCCCATTTCCATTCTGATCAACAGAACCATAAGTGAAGGAACTATCCCATCCATCTGGAAAACTTCCCATATTATCCCACTACATAAAGGGGGACACTCCAATGACTACTCTAACTTTTGTCCTATAGCTCTGCTATCCCCTCTTGCAAAAATAATGGAAAAATGCATCCATAAGCAACTACTAAACCACCTTCTCCATAACAACTTACTTGCCAACTGTCAACATGGATTCAGATCTTTCCACAGTACTACCACTGCCCTACTATCCTTCACAGACAGCATCAACAAAAACCGTAACAATAATATTCTTTCCTCTGCAGTCCTCATTGATTTATCTAAAGCCTTTGATATGGTTAATCACCAACTCCTCCTACACATACTGAAATTCCTTTCACTTAATCCCCTAGCCATAAATTGGTTCAAATCTTACCTTGAAAACCGGCAACAGGCTGTACTCTGGCAAAATAAACTCTCTAATAACCTTCCTATTTCCCTCGGTGTTCCACTGGGCTCCATTTTAGGCCCACTCCTATTTTCCATTTATATTAATGACCTTCAATCAGCAATCCCACACACCATCTGCATTCAATATGCAGATGACTCTACTATTATCTGTACAGCCACCTCTTAAACTGAACTTAAATCTCTTGCCCAAAAAGCTTTCAACACTGTAGAAGAATGGTTCTCAAACTGATGCCTCCTCCTTAAACCAAAAAAAACTAAACTGTTACTCTTTACACCAACCCGAAACTCCACCCCAATTCATCTTACACTCACATCTAATGATGGTACTGTTTTTTCCCCCGACACAACCACTAAACTCTTAGAAATAACAATAGACAACAACCTCAACTTTGATAGTCATATAAACAGCACAATAAAATCAGTGAACAAAAAACTGGGATCCCTTTATAGCATCAAACCCTTTCTTATACCAGTTGCTAGGACCACTATAGCCAGAATCCACTTAATCTCAACTCTACTCTATGTTTCCCCTATATATACTAACCTTTCAAAAAATAACCTCAACAAACTGGCAACATCCTACAATAATATTGCTAGATTTGCAACAGGCTCTCCCTTCAGAACTCATCACTGTCTAAACCTAAAACAACTAGACTGGCTAGAATTTCCTAACCATCTTCAATTTCTCCAGCTTGCCATTGTCCACAAGACCCTGCATCAACCCACCAACACTCCAATACTCTCTACCATCATTACACCTTACAAAAATCTCAAGAACTTACGTTCCTCAAACAAACTGCTGATCAACACTTCTAGATCCAATAATGCATCAGGTGACTCCCTGTACTCTAACTCTGTAGGAAAGTGATGGAATTTACTACCCACTGAACTTACAACTCAAATTTCTCTTTTACACTTTAAAAAGAAACTAAAGCTATTTCTTAAGACACACTGGCTATGCACCTGTACTAACCTTGACTAACTTCCTTCCTTTTAAACTAATAATTACTCTGAAACTCATAATATTACCCTAGAGCAGCAAAATACCATATAACTGCAAATAAAATGTATGTATATACTGCATATTGACCATCTCTTGTACATCACCCAGTGATGCTTACTGCTAATGTTATCCTCACTGACTATTGTATTTTGCTTTTTTACAATTGTATCTTCTAGTTTCATCTGTTATGACTTTTGTATTTTTTAATTGGATCTATCCTGACTTTTATATTTCTTTTTATGTCTTTCTTGGAGCTTTTCTCCTCGGGCCTCTACTGAAAATGGACATGTATCCAGCTAGACTAACCCGTTTAGCAAATGTAAAATAAATAAAAAATAAATAACTATGGACACACACGCAACCACACATGCCAGTACTGTGAATCAAACACCTGCCTATCTCATGATACGTATGACAGACTTACAGCAGTATTGCATGCGTTACAAAGCGTACTGACACTTCCTTTGGCAACTGTGCTGATATATGCACATTGGAGGTCTTAACTGTTACAGGTGTCAAGTGATTTACCTTCGGTGTCACCCTGATTGCTGTCTAAGTTGTGTGTGTTCCCCTTCAATTAACAAAACCATAGCTTAGCGGTTACACAGGTTATTGTAAGACTGCTTGTGACACACCTGCGAGCTGTCCTCAGCAAACATCCATCTGCAAAGATGCCCCCCCACTTAGTTATGTCCACACATCTGTTCATACCATCGGTTTACTCCCTCCACGTATCCTCAGACCTCCCATATGTTTAGTCCACAAACACTGGTGACGTGAGCGACCAAAGGAATACTATTAGCAATTATAGGGTTGCCCCACATGGAACACACATGTGTTTATGGCAAGATTAGACTCTATACTTTATTACATCCTTACTCCCGTTAACATGACACTACAATTCATTAATATTTATGACTATGTGGTATCGCACATGTTACACATGGGAGACTAATTATGTACGGGTTCAGCATATTTCTTTTACAGTTAGACCGGTTTAGTACTTGGTGTTGCCGTAGCGGGCAGATCACAGGAATGATTCCATGTGTGGGGAAGCCCTCCCATTTGATTATCGTCAGCACAGCACTGACTGTGGACACTGTACACACCTCTACGTTCTAGCAGTTTCATCCCGTTCCTGTTCTGCACAGCCTATTATTCCATCTACTGTCGATGTTTGTATATGCACATTCCTATTATTTATGTCTACAAATGGAATGCATGTGTTACAGAGAATGCACTTCTACATATTGATGTCTGCATGTGTGTATGCATATATATACCTATTACGAACTCGCTGACCTCTACGGGGCAGTCCAGTTAGAACTGGGCCGTCCAATCCTGGCACGCCTGGATCCATAATTTCATACCTATAGTTCCTCCACCCCACCCGTGTTCAACTTACATGCATAACTTCCAATATCCACTTATTATCGCAGCCATGACACACCTCCAAACATTGCCCTCTCCAGAGCGTTAGGGACCCTACACATATGTTGTCCTGCCTCATGTATTCTCAGGATCTCCCACCATTTAGTCTTTGAACATATCTGCCCTTGCTTGTGTTATGGATTACGACCAAATGCACCTTAGAATTTTTGGTAGTCCCAGTAGGGACTACTCTCTGTCTGTGTGTAAAGTAGACTTAGCAATTCAGCGATGTTACTCCCACTGGTAAAACCCTGCCTGTGGTGTGAGTAGCAGTGCTCTGCTCACTCCTGGCCAGCTTTTTATGACATACACTGACAGCACTATATAATACCATAGTTGCTGTTGATTCCCTTCCATCCCTTGTCTATGCTTTATTGTTACGACGTTCATTCTTCATATATGTATATATATATATATATATATATATATATATATATATATATATATAGTTTTACATGTTATTATGTTGGTTTTACAGCAGAACAACATTCATTCCACAAGGAAAATTATATGTGCTATAGTTGAACTTGAACCGTGAATGCCTGTTCATTAGGCTTATGCTCTAAACACTACACTATTGGTGTTCTGCTTCATTTATATGTATACCCATGGTTCATAGTTACCCGAACACATGCCTCAACACTTCACTAACACAGCAGGCATCCATTCTCCTGTTTGGAAAACCACACCATTGCACATGCGCCATTTTCTACTGCTCTGGACCCGTGCTGCATGTTGACTCACTCCAAGTATATTCAGACTTCCCAAGCCTATAGTCCTGGCACATACTTTTGTATGATGGTCAGGGTGTTCATATGGTCATCTGGGTTTAGGCTTGTCTGACTGGGGACCAGGACTGCCCTGTACCCATTTGAAAGTCAGACTTAGCACGCGGACAAGGTTACTCCCACTGTTAGCATCCTATCTGTGGTTAGAGATGCAGGGGTTTTGACCACCTCTGGCCAGCTTGATATGTCAGTAATAGATAACATGGATGTTCTGCTGCTGTTTTCCTTTGCAGTCGTTATGAATGCTTTCTTGTGCCCATGTTCGTTCTGTATATATATATATATATATATATATATATATATATATATATAATATCTGTACGTACGCATGCATATACATCTACATGATTAATTACTTTGATTATACTGTTGAATGACTGTGCTGTCTGCTATGTTTGTGATAACATCAGAGTTAGGTATAACTGCCGTGGCCTAGTGATAAATCACATTGGTTGTGGTGTGTAGGGTCCTGGCATCGAGCCTGGCTTAGGCGGTTTATTGTGTTGCTGGGCAGAACAAGGGCCATTGGACTAAGGGTGAGTAGAACACTTTTCACCAGCAGTTTTCCATTTCGCCATGTTTAACTGCCGTTTCCAGTCATGTAAATACCTTCTGCATTCTTACAGTGATACGTCACCCCAGTTCACATTTCAATGGTATTATATCGTTATACAGCATAAAAGAGCAGGATATACGGATTACACATCATAAATGGTGTGTACTGCAGTTGAACTGGCAATGTCTGCTTGATAGGCGGATGCTCTAACCACTACACTATTGCTGTGCTGCTTCATTTGCATGTATACCCATGGTTCATAGTTTCCAGAACAAATGCAGCAAAACATCACTAGCACAACAGTCATCCATTCTCCGGTCGGAAATAAACCACACCACTACACATGTGCCACTCCCTACTGTTCTAGACATGTCCCATATGTTGGCTCACTCCAAGTATATTTAGACGTCCAAAGCTTATAGTCCTGGGACATACATTCATATAATGGTCAGAGTGTTCAAAAAGTCTTCCAGTTTTTGACTTGTCTGAATGGAGACTGTTTGAAAGTCAGACTTAGCATGTGAACACAGTTAGTTCCACTAATAGCTTCTTACCTGTGGGTGGGAACGCAGGAGGTTTGCTCACCTCTGGCCAGCTTGATATGACAGCACTAAATAATACGGGAAGTTGTTTGGACCCAGGAACGGAAACACCTCAGTCTCCAGTTTGACCACTACACCATCTGTGTTACATTCTGCATGGATGGTAGTTAGGTTATATGACTTTACTACAGGCATTCCACACTACTGGCAACAACTGTGATAGTCGGTTGGTGTACATATGTATAGTACATGTTAATGTTCATATGTTTCTGAGAGACATATGTATACATTTGCAAGTATACATATTTATAAATAGGACACATACTTGACAACTACTTATATGCATGTATGTGTGATGTGTAGCTGTAGCTATCCGTATATAAGTATGCACATTTATAGATGTATGACTAATGTCTGGGGTTGTACATGGCCATGTATATGAACACCCGCATCAGGGAGGGATGTGTACCATTTGTATACAGGGATTGTGTGCATCATTATGACATGGAACCTGGACAGGGTATATAATTTGTGGATGTGTACTATTTGGACGATGGCTATGGGGAAGCTTCTAGGGAACATATGAAAGGCATATATTCCTGATAATGCACATGGGGAGACGTGCATGACGGTCAGATGTTTAATCCTGGGTCGTAGGTTACGCAGGACCGCCTGGAGGCTGAGCAGGGCTGTGAACAACTACTGATAATGCAACTTGTGTCCTGATGTCTACGGGGTTGTTCATCGTGTCATGCCACCAAGTATAATCTTTAGAACAGATACTTATCCCATGAGGGATGTCCAAAAATTGTGGATGCCAATGACTCAAATCTTTTGACTTTACAAAAATGAGGGATGGTTATACATGCAAGGGATACCTAGTTTGCAAGTCTGAGACTGCCTAGGGTGAGACTGCCTACTAGATATGGGTAGGGAGCACTATGTGCAGATATGGCTGCGCCAAGCTAGCAGCCCGAGTATGTGTGGTTTGGGTGGACGTTCAGCAAGGGGGAGGGCTGGTGTGCTGTGAAGGGGATGATGGGCATTTAATTATGTATCCAGGTGTGTTGGGGTTGGATGGCTCAGTTCAGGCCAGACCATTATGTGGGTGTGAGCTGGTAACGTTCCTGTACATGTGTATTGCACATTTTAATGTTCATATGTTTGTGGGATTGTGTTCTGCAGTATGGCCTGTCAGGGTGTATTGCAGATGTGAATGTATGTTCTTTGGTTTCCTTTCTGATTCACCCACTGCTCCCTCGTACACCTCCAGTTCACCTATTGTACATCCGACCCAGTCTCCCCTTGGTGAATTATTACATTACCCGTCTCCACCCCCCCCATTCCACAAACACGCCATCCATCCTTTCTCTGGTTGATGGCCCATGGCACAGACAGCAGAACACATTGCATACTCTACATATCTCTGGTACCAATATGGTTGTGAGGACAACCCTAGAATATTTGATCTTCCACATGCTGTACTTCACGCACATAGGTACACGCAAATACTTATCTTTCATGACATGGTAGGTAGACCCGGGTAATACCCATTCATCTTTGGGCCATACAGACAAGGACAACTTGGACAGCGAATAGGAAGTTATTGAGCGAATGCTCTGACCATTGGTAGGGTTGCCACCTTTTCAAATGGCCAAAGTGGGACATTTCGGGACACACATCAGATTTTACAGGCCGACACATACCCACGGTCAGTACAAAGGATAGAACTTTACTTTTATGCCTAAATGAAAGCTTATTCTTGTAGCAGTTTAGTTGCTTATTCTGTTTCTTGTAATATTTTGGTATTTTAGATATAGAAATAACTATTTTATGCAACTATTACATAAAATATGGGACATAATTATGTCCTACAGTCGCAGGACATTTGATATTTTTAATATTTTTGGTAAGGGCACAACTGCCCAGAGAGGGACTGTCCCTCACAAAGTGGGACAGGTGGTAACCCTTACCATTGGGCTAGGCTTAGCAAAGGGTAGCGGCATGCAAACATGCTGTGTTTCGCTTCCACTTGGTATAACAATCAACACTACAATGAAATACGGGCACGGGGTTTTAAATGTCATTTGTTCGAGAGACGGGGGCTCAATATTCAGCTACGTGCTTTTGTGTTTACTTTTTATTTTGGTGTTCACGGAACTGTCTTGTATGCTTTGCATACATTTCAGTATCCACGGACACTGACAGGAGTGATTACTATTAGAGGCAGGCTGTACTAGTTAGCATTTTAGGTTGCGCGTCTGCAGCCGACATGTTCACGCCTCCGTGCAGCACTTAGACATGCCCCCTGCACTCGCACACATTTCCTGTGCACGTGAACGTTGCGGCAGCGTGCCTTCATTAATATGCATATGGTGCTGCTGAGCCATCTCTACGCTGCACGGTCGGGGCAAGGCTAACGCCATCCTTGCGCCGAGCTTCATGAATCCCAGGGAATGACTTTCATGATGACTTTGCAATTTTTTCCTGGTGATGAGGGACATGGTCCTTTTGACTTTCAGGCAGGCATTATAATATCAAAACAAACTTTTAAATAAATATAATATGATTCATATCAAACTGTGTAGGAGTCAGTACTACAAGTCTATCTTAGAAATCACATTTTTAAATGGTAACCAGCAAACTCCACAAAACAGCATACTCACAAGCAAATAAAAACAACAAAAAGCCTCACAGGTGTCGCAGTGAATAGTTTTAATCCTGTTTTAGCACTTTTGTGCCAAAAACTACAGGAACCTCTTCAGAAACAGTAAAACCACTTCCTGGATGCATTTAAAAAGCCAAAAAGATGCCAAAATGAGAAAAAAGCTAAAGTGACAGTACTTAGAAAAAGTGTGCGCACACAACACTGCAAACCAAACTCAGAAATAATTTAAGTCAAAAAGATAGTCAAACACCTAGTAAAAATAGAAGAAATAATTGACAAGAATATAATCCTAAAAGTAGTATAAAATTTAAAAAATGTATATGGTCAAATAGACACATAGTCAAATACTAGCAGCTTTATCTTTAAGTGCAGGTTTAATGGAAATAAAGTCATTTATTCCAGGGTAAACCCCCGCATTCAAAAGTAGTTGCCAAAAATCTCATGCTGCTCTAAACTGAGCTCTCAGTCACCCCACCCCCACTCCTACCATAGGCAATGGAACTTTCTCCAGGACTGTAAAAACATTTTTTAAAGTCTTTACATATAATAGAGTGTTTGTACAGAGCATTTATGTTGTATTCATTTTGAATTGTATAAACATGCTGGTAAATTCTTTTTTTCAATGCCCCAATAGTCTTGCCAATATAAAATAGTGGTTAGGAAGAACAAAAGGCAATGTAAACAATCCCTTTTGTTTCACAGTTATAATTGCCACTCATCGATAACAAATTGGGGTAACCTGACACAGAAAAATATGTACCTTGTAAAATAAACCTGCATTGCTTGGAGGTGCCACAGCACTTCATTCCAGCATTTCTAATTACAACATCAATGCAATCTCTGTTACTTTCAAATAAAAGTTTTAAATTCTTACTGTTCTTGTAGATGAACTTTGGTTACTCATCCAGCTGGTATGTCATCACAAAAGTTCCAAAAAACACTCTCCGATGGCTATTGATTGCCTGTTTTAAAGAAAAAAAGAACCTGTTACATTCGACCACTAAGACTTGAGACATATCTTCATGGCTATCAGAAGGCTCCTTAGGATGAAATTAGTGGGGATGTCATATTAGGGCCTGATATCTAGTATTCCTATGTACCGAAACTCAGTTGTATAAATCATCCAACATCTTGGATGGGTAGCCATGATCCCTAAAAAGTTGGTTCACATAGCTTCTTTCTGAAAAATGTCATCATCTGAGACAAGCCTACTCAGGTGAATCAGCTGTCCTTTTATTAAATTATTTTTTCTGCCACAAGGGATGTTGGTTTCCAAGATGTAAATAGGTATTGGAAAAAGTCTGTTTTCTATAGATATTGGACTCATATCTGTACTTCTCCACATTCTTATATTTGGTGACATCTAAAAAGTTAATAACATCATTGTGCTGTTGGTGAGTAAACTGTAAGAAATCAGTTAAATTACTGAGAAATTCAATGAAGTCCATGAGCTCTGTAACACTTCCCCTCCACAGAATGAAAATATCATCCAAATATCTCATACAGTTCACAGCATTAGAGAAAAACGGACACTTGAAGACAATGTTAGTTTCCAAAAATTGGCACAGAGGCTGTGCCCATAGCAACACCCTTGTGTTGCTTGCAATATTCGCCTTTAAAGTAGACAGAATTGTTAGTAAGCACAGTCTCCATACACTGATAAATCAAACTGATGTCATTACTGTTCAGGTCTGTCCCTTTGACCATAGCTTCTAGAAACCATTTCAGGCCTTGTTCATGGGGTATTACTGAAAAGAGATCTTTAATGTCTATAGTAATAAACAGGCCATCTGGTAGGAATGGTAAGATAGCCACACTTTCAAGGAAATACCAAGAGTCCTTAAGTAGGTGCATCTTATGCTCTGAAAAATGCTTGAGCTTAAAATCCACAAGTTTGGTGAATGGCTCAGTCTTAGAGCCTGCAGATGCCACTGCTGGTCTCAAGAGGGGTTCAGTCACATATTTATGTATTGTAGGGATCCCAAAAATTGCTGGGATGCTGGGGTTCTTCACCAAAAGTAAGTCCCTGGTCTTGCTATCCAAGTCGTAGGTAATGGACATATCTTCTATGGTTAAATCAATGTCATGACAGGCTATATTGATTTCATTTCGAGAAGCATTGGTAAAAAACTTTCCATTGTTCAGATATTCCAACATCTGGGATGAATAAAGAAATCTGTCCATCAAAACAACCCCCCTCCCTTGTCGGGTTTCATTATTCATATATTTTTGTTGTTACCTAGTGATAACATCAATTCCCTTTCTTCTGTGGTTAGGTTATAATACAAGTGTCTCTTCTTTCACATAAGTGTTCATATAACAAGATAGGTGGTTCCAATGGTGGATTGTTATGTATGGGTCCACTACCAAATTTTTAAATTTCAAAACATCGAACCTCTGATTACCGAAGCCCAGAGGATCAAGGTAGTGCAATCTTGGACTTGGTATATTTAAGTAGTGGGGGGGGGGGTGCAGGGGGCTTGCCCCCCTGCAAAAACATGAAATTATAAGTTTTAACATTTTGGATTTTTTTTTTTAGTTTCTGTATTCAAAACCTTGATCCTCTGGGCTTCGGTAATCAGAGGTTCGATGTTATGAAATTTTGAAATTTGGTAGTCGACCAATATGTACAGATACTACTTAACACCTTGTCTTCCTGGCTCTCTTCATTCTGGAGATGACCATGGGGAACCTTCTCCTTCTTTGAAATCCGTGTCTTCAGTGACAGACTCCTGTATGGAATCTAGGTGCTTCCTCTTGCACATCCTTTTCCTGGGAACTTCCTCAGTGGGATGGTCTGGGGAAGTCTCAGAAGATGTAATCACAATTTCCTGAGAGGAAACCTGAGGTTTCTGTATAGGATGTTCCTTTGGAGATTAGTTGAGTCTCCAGACGCTGGGCATCATGGAATGAGTAGGATCCGAGTGGGAAGGCTCCATCAGCACTGTCAAGGTAGAAAACACTCTCTACTCAGCCTCAGAGGTAGAGCTTGAAGGACCAAGAGAGAGACTCTGATCCATGAAACTGGATTTGTGAATCATCACCTTTCTCTGATTCATCGGCACTGTCCACAAGGAGGAAGCCAGAGCTGAACTGTCCAGTGCTGAGGCACCGAGGAACAGAGATGGCTCCAATAATTTCAGAGTTGATTGCTACACCCTGGACCCAGCAGGCAGGCTTTGGATCTCCTGATCTGAAAAGATAGGAGGTCTCAGAGAAGGTTGGGAGGGTGGCCTAATGGTTAAGGTGTTTGCCTTACAAACACAAGGTTCAGGGTTTGAGTCTCACAAGAGATAATTGGCTAGGCTTAAAATGGCTCGCAAGGGCAGTTAGCTTAGTACTAATCTATGAACCTATGAACCTATGTAGCTGATGATATGGAAATCCTCGGACCTGAGACTGACAGATCCAGATGACTTTGATCCTGTAACTCTAAGACAGCAGATGGAGTTTGAGGAGAAACTTGTAACGGGGGTGTGGTGGAAGGTTGAACTACCTGACCCAGAGGGTTAGGTGCCAAGGGAAGACCAATCTGCCCCTGAACTGAGAGAATCTTCCTTACCACTCTCTCCATGTCTCCTTCTGTGAGGCTTCTAAAAGAATGAGCCGAAGAAATGGAGGAGGATGCTGGTCTCTGCAGAAAGGGAGATGGAAGCCTGTCTGGTACTGGATCAACCGAAGGAGAGTATCTAGTGCAAGGGCAATTGAGAATCTCCAAAGGTTGCATCTCACTCAGTGGCTTTATTTGATCTGAATTTGATGGAGCCAGAGCTGTGGAAATTGCTTTTGAGGTAGTAGGATCTGAAGCCACAGTCGGATCCAAGAGTTTTGTCTTTTTCTGCTCTGGGGTTGAGACCAGAAGTTTGGCAGTCTGTTTCCTTGAGGAGTCAGAAGAGGATTTTGATGATGTGGAGAGCTTTGACTTTGCAGATTGGGATATGGCTTCTCCAAAGTAAGACAGAAGGAGACCTTTTAATATTTGTTTGTTTTTACATTCTGTTAATGCTCATGGAATGAATCCATGACAAATCGAGCAATCCTCCTGTAGGTGTAATGGACCCAGGCAGTATACGTAAAGGGAGTGTGCATCTGAGATAGGCAACTTATGTCCACATTCGGAACATTTTTTGAATCCTGCAGGTTTGTCACATATTGTTTTTATAATGACTAAAGCAACAAAGATTTAAGGTAAGAATATGAAGAAAAAGTCAATAACTTTTTTTAAACAGGCTGAAGAAGGATGGAGAAGGAATATCAGCAATGGTAACCAGAACTACAACCAGGTCATACGAAGAGGGAGAGTGAAGTAAAGTAAACAAAAAGATTACAACTCTTAAGTTCTACAGAGAAGAAGGAGAAACAAAGGGGATACTGACAATGATATGTTAAAAATACAATGAAGTTTCATGGGCAAGGGAGAAAAGACAGAAAAATTAAGTTGACAGTACAAACAGTAAGTTTTGAAAGGGAATAATGTAAACTATGGAGAAAAAAACTGTGATGGCAGAGTTTTAAGAAAAAATAAACTGTACTTATCTAATTGCTCAAGAGAGACTGGTAGACCATGTCTGTTAGCTAGAAGTGGCAAATGAGATCTGAGGTATTTGGCAAGGTGCATTGTGGGTAAGAGAGAAACTTGAGAGATCTGGGGGTTGCAGCTGTAACATTGGCTGAGTCAGAGCCAGTGAATCAGATCTGAACACATTTGTGAAGACAGAATGAAGACTGACAACATCAGATCAATATTTATGTATAGTACGACAACTTGATTTTCTCTTCTTTTTTATAGAAAGTGTTTTTGTTGTGACAGTATTTTATTTTACTTTTATATTATTCTGGTCACTTGTTGGAATACTTTTGAATAAGTTTTAAGGGTGGTGTATGCATTTAAGAACAAATAACTGTGAAGTCTATTCATTTGCTTTTATCAGTTTTAAGCCAGTCTTGTACACTAATCAATTAAGTAGTAGGTTACATTGGATATTTAAGCATGTTTGTATTCCTTGTGTTTTTATTCTGTTGAAATACAAAACCCAGGACAAAAGCGCTAAATAAGTGTATTTAATAAACAGCATTTTGGCAGCAGCTCATTTCCATTTCCTTTATTTTTTATGTTGTTACAAGTTTTATTGTGGTTGCCTAGTTTGTTTTTCTTACTTTCATTTGGGAATATGAGAGCTATTGGAGGTGGTAGATCTGTGTCTGCACCAATCCTGCTGGGTGATGAACTAATGAACTCCATTAGTAATCTTACCCTGCTGTTGCAGCAGGTTTCTCAACAAATGGGAAGTTTAACTGGATTCAATTACAATTGTCGCAACAATGAGTTGGACCACTGTCCTGCTGATTTTGATGATGGTCATTCTCAAAATACTGATTTTGGAGTTACTCTAGCACAGAGACTGGCACTAGTGAATAGTAATCACAACAACCATAATAATGAACTGATCTCCAATCACACAGTCAGTTTTGAACCAAGACTACATCATAGTAGACATTCCCTAGGATGAACCAAACGGCAGCGATTTTCATGGTGGTAGAATACTCGACAGCTTGCAATGGATTTTTTGATAAATAGCTTAATTTATTTCAAGCAAAATTAACTAAATATCGTAAACTACAACTTGAAAATAACTATTTTAAAGAATGTGTTTGCTTTGGTCGTGTACCAAAGGGTCTTAGATGTTGGAAGTATCCTACCAGATTAACAGAAGATTTGTGTCTACACAGTTACAGTAATTAATAGACATGGTTGTGAATTAATGAAACTTCTTATTAAACACAGTTTAAAGGAGATGGACATTTATTTAAAAGACATTTCTTTATTAGATAAACAGTTAACTTTTGATTTAATGTTTGAGGTAAAAAAAGTTGATTATTTTGGCATTTTTGACATGATTATACAAGGCATTAAGGTTAAGAAAGAGAGAAAGTTGACTAGGGATAAAGTAGCCTATGATGAAGACAAAGCTTATCCCCCTCCCCTTTTATTGGTGGAAATAAGTTCACCAATAATAATATTACAAATAATGATGTTCATCACACCCAAGAGGTGGATTTTGATCAAGGTTATCCTGAGGCTGAATTACAGGATGAAGCATGCCCTTTGGAATCCCCCCACCCCGAGGAGGTCTGAATGGTTACAGAACACGTTTCCAGTAACACCCCACAGAACCACCCAGGCTTTGGGGTGGGAGGAGGAGACATGGAACTGATGTCATTGGAGAGGGAGAGGAAGGAAGAGAGGGAGACCATATAGGAAATAGACAATCCCAACGTGATTTAAACAAATGTGATTTCAAACTTTATACTATAGTGACATTGATGTTAATTACAAATGGGACAATTAATTTAAGAAGGGTATTACATTTGTCCTACTAGAAGCACATATATTGATAATGTACTTATAGATCTCAGATTATTTACTATTAAATTGAACCTTACTCTTTATTTCTCTCAGGATGAGCCTAGACAAGTAGGTAACATTTTTTCTTCTATCACCTGTAAAAGACCAAGTACATTTAATCCCCCAATGCACCCAATCATTTCCCTATTTGAAATGAAATGTGAAAATGGTATCAGGAAACTTTTGGGGAATAAAAACGTAGCTATCAGTCAAATTTGGAACTGGATGAAATTGCATTGCTGAATGACATCATTAGAAATAAATAAATCAGGCTTATGAAACCTTTATCATAGGTTCATAGGTTCGTACTAGGCTATCTGCCCTAGGGCATTTATAAGCCTAGCACAGTAAACTAAACCCTAAATGGGTGTAGTATTCTCATCCTAAGGGGTGGTGAAAGCCACACACACTCTGGCTAGGCTTATAAATGCCCTAGGGCAGGTAGCCTAGTACGAACCTATGAACCTATGAACCTATGATAAAGGTGGGGGATTAGTGGTCATGAATTCCAATGAATATGTAAACAAAATGTTGGAGATATATAGTGATGTTTGTGATGATGTGAGGTATTGCCAGCTATGCCAGGAGAAGTAGGGCAGTGGATGTTTAACATACGCCAGCACAGCTAGCTGGAATTTAGTGATGAATTATATGTTATTTGAATATCAGACTGATTTGTACGGATGCTTATGTTGAAAATGTTATTTGTAAAGTTGCTTTTGTTAAAAATGTATCAACAGTGTGCCCTGCTGGAAAGAAAAAGAAATATACATGCATTATTGTAACCATTGAAATGTATATATTGTAACAGGCTTTGGAAAATAGAACGAAATTAAATTACTGGGCCTAGGCCATAAAGATGTTATTTCACAGTTTTGAACGAAGCCAGAGATGCAATTTCTGTAAGAAGTATTGTTTATTAGTTCCTGTAAGAATACTGGAAGTGTTTTAACATTTTATGACTTCCAGGAACTGCAGCAGATCACAGCAAGGCTCTGTGTGTGTGTGTGCGTGTGTGTGTGTGTGTGTATTATTGGCAAATAGGTGCTAAATCCTGGCAGTTTCTAGCAATGGGGGGGGGGGGGTTGCATGGGAACCAGAAGTCAGATGACAAGGTGTATGTGATATAATTTTGGAATTCATTACAAAAATAATGTTTAATGCTAGTCCAGACTGAAGTCTCATGGCACTCTACTTTTAGAACCTAGCATGAAAGGATCACTCACCTACATCATCTTGCCTTGCTCTAGTAAGTGACCAGGGAACAGTAAGTCTTGAGTTCAGTCAGGAAAATTTAGTAAGATTAGTTAAGTACTGCTTTTCTGTATCTGTGTGAATCTATTCATCTGTGTTATTTTAAAATTTCCTGTGGTTGAATCTCTAGTGTTTATTGTAAATAGATATTTAGTATTTTCATGTTCTTTTCTTATTTATTATTAAATATATTTAAATTTTTCATTGTGGCTGGTTCTTTAGAGAATATTTTAACCTTTGAGAGTACTCATATCTGTTTGGTGACTCTGTGGCAACTCCCAAAAGCCTTACTGCATTGGTAAAAAAAACTACCATTTATATTAATATTAATTTCACTCAGTATAATTGGATACCCTTGTAAGAGCCTTAGGTAGCTGGCTTTATAGTGTCTGGTAGCAGTGATTCCCAGGTGTGTGTGTGTGTGTGTGTGTGTGTGTGTGTGTGTGTGTGTGTGTGTGTGTGTGTGTGTGTGTGAAAATCAAATCTCACAGTGTGTGTGTGTGCATGTGTGTGTGTGTGTGTGTGTGTGTGTGTGTGTGTGTGTGTGTGTGTGTGTGTGTGTGTGTGTGTGTGTGTGTGTCAGCTACTTGGAGCAGAGACAGGAATCACTAGTTTCTCAGAGAGGGTGCTGGAGAACTTGGATTGGACACTCAGCTGAGGACTTAACCCTATAGCTGTGCTAGTGGGGAGCCTTATTGGGGACAGAGAGACAGGGGTGGCTCGTCCTATCGGACTGCAGCCCCCCCACCTAGAAAAAAACAAAAAAATATATGTTAAACAAAAAATTTACGACTGCCTTAGCAGCAGTCCAGATAGGGACAAACAGGTACCCAGCAGTCATTGCTGCGAGATACCAGGATTCTGTGCGTTGACAACCGCACCACACAGAGGAGCTCCAGACTGCTTCAGCCGCAGTCAGAGCCAGTGAGAGGACTGAGCTGCTCTTGCAGGACTTGCAAGACTTTTTCAGTGCGCAGGCTTCGGTCACAGAATTCTGGTAGGTAAAGGAGCATGCAGGAGTACTGGGTCACTGATTGGTCATTTGGCCTGACGAGGTCGCTGAAGGATTACTGTAGTACCAGGTCAGCATGCAGGATTACTAGTACCAAGGAGTGGAGCTGATCATTGTAGTAGCAGGTCACCGAAGCCGGTGTGTGTGTGTGTGTGTGTGTGTGTGTGTGTGTGTGTGTGTGTGTGTGTGTGTGTGTGAGTGTGTGGTGTGTAAAATGCCCCAGTTACTATATACTGGTGGCTAGAGAGAACAAATGGTGGCGGGTAGAGATACCCAGGCTTGAACCCTGGACCTTGTATGCAGGTGTTAAGGACCTGAATTTCCTACCCACCATCATTTATAAAAAAATTGCAGATTTTTGCCTCATATTTGATCTGATCTGTTCCTCATAATATCAGTGGTTTCTAAATGTTGTAATGCCTGATATTTGATGGTGCAGTGGTAGTATTGTTGCTTCACAGCTGCAGGTTCTCAGGTTTGATTCTTTGCTGGGGTGCCTTCTGTGTGGGGTCTGCATCTTCTCCCTGTGTTTGTGTGGGTTTGCTTTTGTGTCCTATGTTACTTACAAAGACATGTCTGCATTATTTCTTCCTGGGCCTCTGCTGAAAATTGTTTTTTTGTTCCAAGTCAGATTGTCCTGATTAACAAATGTTAAATAAAATTGACAGGCATTTGAATTTCAGACTTCAGGTTTCTGAATGTTTAATTCTGTACATATTTGATGGTGCAGTGGTAGAACTGTTGCCTCACAGCTATAGGTTTTTTGGTTTGATTCTTGGCTGGGGTGCCTTCTGTGTGGAGTCTGCATCTCATCCCTGTGTTTGTGTGGATTTGCTCTGGTGTCCTGCCATTTTACAAAGACATGTGTCTGCAGTATTTCTCCCTGGGCCTCTGCTGAAAATTGTTTTTGTTCCGTCAGAAGTAGAATTCACAAGGATTTGTATTTCAGACTTCATATTCTTCAGAAAATACATAGTAACACAACCTTCTATTCTAGCAGTTTTGTAAGTTTATAAGATGAATATTTGAAAATTGTCCTTATTTTTGGGACTGTATTACCACATTATTGGCTTTGTCCAGGTTTTTTGTGCTAAGGTTGACAGCTATAGCAGGAATTGAATTCACTGAATATGCTGTTTCAATGAATGTGAGTTTCAAGGGCAGAGAAGTTTTAATGCTAAGTTTGTTTAGCAGATGTCTTAGTGTTTGTGCTGTAAAATGCAAAATAAAACTTTCAAATGAAGTCCAAATCATCATAGAAGTAAATCAGTATGCACATTAGTGTTTATAAATGGAGCGAAATAGCCAAGTAATGGATCACTGGAATGGCTGCAGGGGGAGGCTCCATTCGACCATGATTTTGTGAGGGGAAAGGGTGGCAAACTTAAAGACAGCCCCAGCTGACCTATACCTCCCAAATGTCCAGATTTTCAAAGAATGAATAGATTTTTGCTTCTTATTTTTGGTTTGTTCCTCATAAAATTTGTGGTTTTCTGGCAAATCATTTAGGAATTAAGTCACTAAATAATGACACGCTGAGTTTCAGACTTCATAACCTTCAGAAAAATGCATGCTAAAGTAAGACCTGTTGTTCTATCAACTGTCTCAGTTTATACAAGAGCAATTTTTAGTACTGTTTATATGTTCCCCCAATATATTTGGCCTTGTCCATATTTATTGCATTAAAAGGTTGAGAGGTGCATGCAAATAAATTGCTTTATAGAATTAGGCATAGCCAAACCTCTCAACTGTCCCTGATTTGGGCTCAAAATGTTGCTCTTCCCCCTAGTAATCCCTCCGCAAAGTAGCAATTTTGGAAGAAAACATGGAGGGTTTACAATTAAGAAATAACTGTAATAATCAGAGTTATAGATTACTTTTATTTCAGAAATGCATGTAGATTCTTTTATTTTGTCAGCTGCTCAAGTTAGCAGTACTAATATTAAAGTGTCCCTTCTTTGACAGGTTCTCAGCTGTATTGTGTGGCTATTTTATATTTTTACATTACATTTTTGGTCCATTTTTCATAAAATTGTGTTTTTTTGGCAAAATTGTGGGTTTTTTTGGCAAATTAGTGACAAATCATTAAAGACTGAAGTTAGAAAATAATGACAGACATTTGAGTTTCAGATTTCATACCATTCAGAAAATTCATACTAATGCAAGACCTATTCTATTATCTTTCTAAGTTTATAAGAGCAATATTTAAAAATTGTCCTTATTTTTTATCCTTTGTCCCACTTCTTTGTATGGTTTTGTCTAGATTTCTTGCTCTGAGGTTGAGAGGTATGACAAATGTGTCAGGGCCATCACAGTCAGCCAGAGACATTTCAAATTGTGACATACTTCTTGCACCCCACTCCCCCATGTAGTGACTCTGGATGTGTCGAAGCAAGGCAAGGAGTAGTTATGCAGTGTAAATGTGCAGAGTATCACCCCCATCCAAAGTAGACACAAGTACTAGAGTGGCTTTTCACCTGTCCTTTATTTTTGAAGAATGGTCTGGTTTCTGTCATATCTTTTGTACTGTTGATTTATGCTTATTACTCAAAGTGCCTGTTGCTCTGTGTTTAAGTAGCAATACTTTAATGACCATCAGGTAAGCTTGGCTGAGATCGTAAGATGCAAGTAAGCTTTAATAAGCATACTGTTAAAGAATTGCCAACATTGAAAGCCTTTCTGTTGTTGCCATGTAGAGAATACTTAACTAGATAATGTAAATGTCTTGGGTATTGAAATGCATATGACAGTATTTGTAATAAAGGACAGATTACATTATTTTAAGAAGCTCATTACACTTGGAGACTTCCAGACATCTCTGCAGGCTTTACCCGTAAACTAAACAGAATGCCAACTGTGTGGTCCATAACCTGTACAGTAGTCCTTTTAAGCAATATATCTTGAGCTTATTTATTGTTTACTTTTCATTTTTTACTTTGATCATGTTTTCCCCATGAAACAAGTAGATAGTTGTCAGGCAGCAGGTCTTTTTTTGGATAAGAAACATTTTTACAAGTGGGGGCATCAGACATTTCTACTTTCAGCATGTTATTTGGTACTTTAATAAAGCTGAATATAAATTATAATTAAAACTGCAGTGCAAGAACTGGTTTGAGTTGAGTGCTACTTGATTTTGACTGGCATTCCATTAATGTATTTAAAAAGTAATTTATTTTTTCATGCCTCACAACCTTTTTGTTTCCATCTAGATATTAAGTAAGCTGTCATGTAGCCAATGCACTAAAATATTTGTATTCTTCTACACTTCATTTTGTCTTGATTGGACTCTCATAATGACGGTTTGGCACCCAGGGCAGTGTATTTAGTTAGTTTTTGTGGTTTCGAGCATAGCTCCTCCCCTTTCTAGTTGGCCACACCCCTTCCCATTGACCCCACTCATTCAGCTGTCTCCTGCAGCCCCCCTTTGATTTGAAGTCACCAGTCACCACTGCAGAGAGAGAAACACAGCCCTGGGCTGAGTGTGTTCCCTGTGTGCTTTTAAAAGAAATTGTGTTTGATGCAGACAACTGCATCTGGAAATACTGGGTGTATCCATTTTTGTTCCAAGTGAACATCCCTCTCCAGTGTCAGTGGTGAGGATTCAGGCTCCTTGATTACTGTCCCAGAGTGGGGGTGTCACAATGCTTATGAAGAGTCTCAATTAATCAGATAAATTTAGCATTTCAAAGTGTTGATATTATGTTTGATGACCTGCTTACTCAGGGGATTATTACCCAGACAGATCCTGATTATTTAAAAACTATATTTCCAAGAACATCCACAATCTTCAGTATCCTGAAGATATGTAAAAGTCTGATAGACTCCCCTTTACACCCAATTGTTGTTGCCAATTGCTCTAAAACTTGTACAGTAGCTAAAGTCATAGACTTCCATCTAAAAGAGGTGGCAGATGGCATCACACATTTTATTAAGGATTCATGGGACCTACTTAAAAGAACCTCTAAACATCTTCAGAACAAAGATTTGATTTTGTTCACCATAGATGTTAAAGATCTACTCATAGTTATCCCCCACACTATTGGGTTAGAATGGTTTTATAATTTTTTTCAGTATACATAGTAAGCTTAACCACACAAGAATTGAATTGGTCATGGAGTTAATGGAGACAGTCCTAGGGAACAATTTTTTTTGAAGGGCAACTATTTAGGTAAATAAGTGGGGTGGCCATCGGAGCAAGTTGTGCCCCAGTATTTGCCAATATAGTGATGGCCTACTGGAAAGAAAATTTTGTTTTTACATCATTTTATGCTAAATATTGGTCGTTTTACAGTTGATACCTAGATGACATCATTATGTTTTGGAATGGTCCTCCCGATTTATTGTTGGAATTTTTTGACTTTTTGAACCAATCTACTGAATTGTTAAAAATTTACCATGAATAGTTTAAATGAACAAATTGACTATCTGGGCATTACTATATCTGAAAACTGAGATAAAAATTGGTTTGAATCCTTACTGCATGCTGACCTATTCCAACTCATTACATTTTTCAAGTTGGCAGCCCAGACATCAAAAAGGGCAGTTAGTTAAATTATGAAGAATGACCTCAAATGAGACAGTATTTTTCAAAGAATGTGAGAAATTTAAGAAAATGTTGGTAGAGAGACGCTACCCTTTCAGATTTATTTACCCAGTATTTCAGGAAATTTTTAAGAAATGTAACAATGGAATTTTTTTCCTTTAATTGGTAAGGGAAGGGTAAACACCATCACTACAGGGCAGATGACCACTTCTACAAGTTACAACACGGTAATGGTTGTTACCTATAGTACTGAATTTTATGACATTAAATCTGTGGTTAGCCACAATTGGAACATCTTTACAACTAATGAAGACCATCTTTAATTACTACGTAACAAACCAAATTTTGTGTATAGGAATGATCTCGCCTTTACTCAGCTCTGCTTTGCCCACAAACTCATATTTCATCCATCCCTCTGTCCCTCACTCAGCTCCACCTTTAAAATGCACATGCCACAAAGCGCCCTAAGATCTAATAACCAAAATCTGATAGAACTGTACAAACCTCTTCACTCGCCAGGGAAAAATCTGCTGTCCTTTTCCCTGGCACGCAATTGGAACTCCCTTCCCCCCTCCATCTGTACCACTGCTAACCTTCCAGCTTTTAAAAAATCTCTACACACACACTTAACATCTTCCTGGGAATGCTCCTGCTCTCATCCCTCCTAGTCTAGCCAGCTTCCTACAAGCACCACATCATATATACCAGAAACTATAAATTAGCTAAAGCAGTAACACCCTAATAATTCTTAAACTCTAGTATTCCATTCAAAATACTACATATTTTTCTACAACAATGCAATGCTAGTCTTATATAGCATAACCAAAAATTCTTTGCTTGTAATCACCTGTTCCTCTGTTTTTTGTCTTGAACACACATTTCTCTATTTTGTCAACCACTGTTAAAGCTTTTTGCCACTGTTTTTGTCAATTTGTATTAATTTGACTGAATGTGTTAAAGTGTAAACTTTTGTAATTAATGTTTTGTATCTTTATTCAGGAGCTTTTCTCCCCAGGACTCCATTGAAAACGGGTACTTCGGGCCCAATGAACAATCCTGGTAAATCAACTGTAAATAAATAAATAAATAAATAAATAAATGTTCATTTCAAAAATATGTTGGAACATGCAAAACTTCCATACAGCAACAGTGGTATGAAAGAATGTGGGCATTGTGACAATGCCCATATATTTTGGAAGGTGACCATTTTATGATACACGGGTTTGGGGTAGTTAAACCAAATTATAAATATAATTATTCTAGTACAGGGGTGATTTATGCTGCACAATGTCAACAATGCCCCAGTTTTTATATTGGTAAAGCCAATAGAACACTGAGAAAACAGATTTACCAACATATGCATGATGTTAGTAAAAAGATGGAACATAACTGTTGATGGAACATAACTGTTTCTATAAGCATATAAAAATATGACCTTTTATAACTTTAAATTTTATGTCTTTGACAATATTCCCATTGACATGAGGGGTGACCCCATGGGTAATTTATTGGAATTGAAAGAGCTTAGATGGCTACTCAAAACCAACTCTGCAAACTCTTGGGGGCTCAATGACATGGTTTCTATTAGTAGTTTGTTTCACCTTAAAGCATCTTTACATATGTAAAGTATTAATTTTTATATAGTTGGTAGGATACATTATTACTTCTGTCAACATTTCCCTGTTGTTTAACAATATTTATGTATAGTACAACAACTTGATTTTCTCTTCTTTTTTATGGAAAGTATTTTTGTTGCGACAGTATTTTATTTTATTTTTATATTATTCTGTTCGCTCATTGGAATACTTTTGAATAAGTTTAAGTGTGGTGTATGTGTTTAAGAATGAATGACTAGAAAGTCTATTACTCATTTGCTTTTAGCAGTTTTAAGTCAATCTTGTGCATTAGTCAATTAAGTAGGCGGTTCCATTTGGGTATTTAAGTATGTTTGTATTCCTTGTGTTTTTATTCTGATGAGGTCCAAAAACCAGGATGAAAGTGCTAAATAAGTGTATTTACTAAACAGCATTTCAGCAGCAGCTCATTCCTGTTTCCTCTAAATTACTGGAAGTCATGTCTGGATCTTGCACTGCTTTTTGTTGAATAGCTACAGTATCTTTCCCAGTCAGTGTTTTTTCATTGTCTTTTGTAGCTGATTTTTCAAGTCCTCTGTATTTCTCTTTTTCCTGGCATCCAAGCAGTGCACATACTAGCCAGTTACTGAAATTTACCCAGAAATCTGTTTTCACACTGGGAGAGATAGAATTAAGCTTTTACTGAATGTTCAATCATCTTGGAAGTTCCATAGAAAGCACACTGTTATGA
The DNA here is from genome assembly GCF_019279795.1 of Protopterus annectens. Classification (NCBI taxonomy): domain Eukaryota; kingdom Metazoa; phylum Chordata; order Ceratodontiformes; family Protopteridae; genus Protopterus; species Protopterus annectens. Next base: position 1,494,293,806 of record NC_056729.1, on the reverse strand, counting down.
TTTTATGCAGCTTATAAACCAGACTGTATAGTAGTTTTACACAATAAAACAATCAAATAAAAGCTGTCGTATGCCTTACAGCAATGTTGCTGCTGTTTGAATAGTTTTCATATTTTACAAAACCGGTCTCCCTTATATTCTTTTTTTCCCAATATTTTCATTAAGGATAAAATAGGAGAATAAACACTGGCTAATACATTGATTATACTGAACAGACAATTTTTAACAACAATGAAACTAATAATCCTCAAAAATTATGTTAAAAGCACCAGCAGTCAATTGAAACAAAAGTCCAAGGTGTCCAAGGAAGCAGGAAACAAGCACTTTTAAAAACACAATTAATTGCACGAAACCACAGCACATAGAAATCCAAATACATGAGTATCACAATATGCGAGTCTGTCCAAGATGGCCAACCTTCTCGGTTCAGTCCTGAGTTCCATGGAAAAGCCTCCTAGCACCGGCGACCCGGAAAGTCAGTGCAGGGCTCGCATCCACATCTGATGAAGTAAACCAAATAAAAACATATAGGCTGAGATTTCAGAAACATTAATGTGTATTGGGATTTCTATGTGCTGTGGTTTCATGCAATAAATTGTATTTTTAAAAGTTACAATGAAACTAAATCAACCATTTACATTATTTACATAGGCCTGAAAATGTTTGAGCAGTACAAATATTTTAAGAAAAAAATTTCAGTCAAGCAAACAAATAATGATTAAACAGGGATAAAAATCAGTTTGGAAAATCTCACTTAGGTTTGAAACCTTTCTCCATGGATTGTTAGTAAAACTCCTCAGATATATTCTAAGTTCTTTAGTTCTGACTTCCTTGTTTATGGTTTCTTCTAGTAAGGAGAGAAATTCACCAAGATTCAGAGAGGTGGTAGAGGTCCATTTCCTTGTAATACATTTCCTGGCTTCTGCTAATATTGTCCATAATAAGTATGAATCTGATTTATTTAAAGAAAAGTCTTCATCAACATTAAGAAAAAATAAAGTTTTAGTTAATGTGAAGTTATCTGACTATAAAGCTGAAAGAAAATCATCAATATCTTTCCAAAAATTCCTTAGTTTAGAGCAATCATAGAAAATTTGGAACCAATCTGCATTACATGATGTTAGACATCTCCAGCAAATTATGATATTTGATTTTTTGAATTTATCAGTTTTGTCAGGAGTTAAAATGTTCTGTGTAAATACTTACAGGTAAATACATTCCAATATTGACCCCATTACTGAAAAAGAAGTTATGTTCTTTCCACAACATTCTATCTGTGTTGTCGATCTTCATTCATTCTTGAAGTTGGGTCTCGGTTCAGTTCTCGGAACCAAGTCTGCCGTTGTAACAAGCTTGCCTCAGCCAGAAACTCTCAAGCTAAGGTTACCCAGAGTGCCTCTCTTCCCTTCCCTTCAGATCAAGTTTGCCCGTAGAAAACAAAAAGCTGAAGTTTTGTCTGAGCAATTGCACTACTACTGAACCAGAACTAGTTCCGGACTACCAGGAACCTTTGGAGGGGGTAGGAGGGTGGGATGCCAAGAATGAATGAAGATCGACAACACAAATGGAATGTTATGGTATCTCCATATTTACCAACAATTTACATACCTCCACCCAGCATGCCTCCCTTATACAGTATGCTGACGATTCGACTCTTATCTGCTCCATCACTTTCTAATCTACAACAACTCACACAAGAATCCTTCAGTTCTGTAGAAAGTTGGATTACTGATATCCAACTAATCCTAAACCCCAATAAGACAAAATTGCTACTTTTCACCCCCACCAAATCTATACTTACTCCCCCAATCCTTTTCAATCTCTCCCAAAAATGGTACCATCATATCTCCCTCTGACCATACCAAACTCCTCAGTGTAGAAATTGACAATAACCTACTCTTCGATGTCCATATCTCATAAACCATAAAAAAAGTCCACAAAAAACATGGGAACCCTATATAAGTATAAACAATTCCTCTCAGAACAGGCACGGATCACTCTTGCCCAAACCCAACTTCTCTCCACTCTAATGTATGCTGCGCCAATTCTTACCCAAGTTAGAAAACTTGATCTCACCAGACTTAAATCATGTTACAATAAAATTGTAAAGTTTGCTAACAACTCCACATTCAGAACCCATCACTGTCAATCTCTAAGGGAACTACAATAGCTAGAACTTCCCCAGCTAGTCATTGCCTTTAATATTGTTAGACATCCTGAAAAAACCCCAGCACAAAGCCAGTTACTTTCTCCATACAGAACTAATCGTCCTCTCCGATCTACTGAGAAATCCCTCCTTTGCATCTCTAAAGCTAACAACAACTCAGGGAAAACTCTTAGATCCTGAAATAACCTCCCTCCTTCTCTGACCTCTACCCCACTAACACACATTTCAAAAATGCTGTCAAATCACGTCTTATGAATACATGGCTATGTCCATGCATCACATGAATCTCACAATCTCAGCACACTTTACGCCTTCTTTCCTGCTATCTCTCATTGTCCATGTTGGTGTGATTGACCTGAGCCGTACCTCCCTGGACTACATGAAAAGAGACATGGAAGAGCTCTCTGATCGTGAAGCCCAGGCCGGTATGACCCTAACCTTGAGTAGCATCCTGCCCTCACCAAGGATGATACTACAGTATAAAGAAAAAAAATATCAATTTCAACAACTGGCTAAGCTTCTGGTGTCATTCAAAGGGGATCCAGTGTCTGTCAGCCTGGGATGACATGCTCGACAAGCCACGTTGTTTCGCTAGAAACAGCCTGCACCTGTCACCCTTAGGCTTTCGAATACTGGCCAAGGTTCTTCCACCCCCATAGTGCCTTTTTTAGGCAAGGCTCAAAAGACAAACCCACCGCCATAAATAGCACAAGCAACAAAAAACTGAGGGTAATGCTGCTCAATGCCAGAAGTCTAAAGCTCAAAATGCACACACTCGAGGCACTCCTCAGTATGGAGAAAATCGATATAAGTGCAGTAACAGAAACCTGGTTTAAGGCTCCAGAGAGCACCCCAGCACTACAGGCTACAACTCATGCAATACATTTCGGCCACAAAACCCAGACCGAAATACAAAAGGCGGGGGCATATCCATATTCATCAAGGATACTCACACCTCCAGGTTAGTGGCACAGCATGATGCTTCAGAGATCATCCACATGCAACTAACAATGGGAAAAACTGCTATTCAAATTGTAGCTTGCTACAGATCACCCACCATGTCCCAGGACCCCATTCCGCATTTCTGGAAACACTGGGAAACATAAAGGTCCTGCCAAACACCCTGACATTGGGTGATTTCAATTACCCAATCAATAACTGGGAGAACTACTCAAGTACTAACTCCCTTGCCCAACATTTCCTAGAATTTATAAATTCAAATGCCCTGTATCAACTGGTCAACACCCCCACCAGAGGTGACAACATATTGGACTTGGTCATCACCAACATGGGTGACCGGTGTTCTACACCAGAGGTCAACGCCTCGCTGGTTAGATCTGACCATAAACTAATCACTGTGGATATCCACATTCCGCCCCCACCCCTGGTCAAAAAACCACTGTGAAAAACTTTTCAAAAGCAAATGTCACGCTACGTAAGACCAAGGTGGAAAGTTTCAAAGCCACCATGCTAAAGGATAACGTGCCCAAGCTGCAAATTCCTTTACTAATGCACTCTATGGGCACCTACAAGAATGCATGGATCATGCTATCCCAAGCAAAACCAAGACTCACTCCTCCAAGAAAAGGAAACCAGTCTGGTGGACCCCTGCCATAAACAAGCTATACAATAGAAGGAGGAAACTAGTACAGAAAAGAGTAAAATCCCAAGAAGGTAAGACATCCTTGATCACTATCACAGGTTCATAGGTTGGTACTATGCTATCGGCCCTAGGGCCTATACAAGCCTAGCCATAACAATTCCCTGGCTATTTCTTCCCACACTATTTACTTCCCTGGACCCCTATCTATCAGGGCGACTGACATGATCCCCGGGGTGAATTTCCTTTCTCCCATCCAATCGTCAAGGTTCCTTTTAAAGAGGGCTAATGAGGCACTCTGCTTGACATGTATGGGCAGTCTATTCCAGAGTCTTGGGAGTCTCTGGGTCAGGAACCTATCCCCCAGAATGTTTTGTTTATTGTGATGACAAGGTTTAGATCCCTGGAGCATGTGGCTCTGAGGGATTGGGATTTCTTTAAGTGCAGCATGTCCAACAGCTCTGGGTTTGACATGGCCTTGTATGTTAAGCAGAATTCGCCTCTGAGTAGACAATATGTGACAGAGTATAGCTAGAGTTTTTTAAGGTGGTCAGCATAGGGCATCTGCTTTTGGCCTGTGATTCTTTTAGTGAGGTATTTCTGTGGCCTTTCCAGTTGTTGCAATTGTCTTGAGAGGTACATACCAAATGGGGCGTTGTATTCTATAATGGGTCTAATGAGGGATGAGTACAGTGGGACAATGACCTCCTTTTTTCTGGATGAAAAGACCTTAGTGATAAGATGTGCCACATAGAAGGATTTCCTGACTGTTGTGGTGATGTGGTTATTGAAGGTGAGGCTACTGTCCACATGTGTCTCTAAGTCTGTTATCACACTTTTGGTGTTTAGTATACTGCCACCTATGTGGTAATTCATGGGTACATGTTTTATCCCAAAGGGGATAACTATACATTTCTTGGCATTGAGCTTAAGCCCATGGCTCTGGCACCTAGCATCTGTTTCTGTAAGGCCCTTTTGTAGAGTATCCACATAATTTGGGGATTCAATAATGGCTCCCAGTTTACAGTCATCTGCGTACTTTGTTAACCAGAGTCCCTTAGTGTTGGCCTGTACTTCAGAGACGTAGATGCCAAACAAGAGTGATCCCAGGACTAAACCCTGAGGTACTCCACTTGTCACTTGTCTGGAGCTGGATTTGGAGTCAGCTATTTTTACAATGTGGGTTCTGTCAGTAAGCCAGTTGGCAACCCTTCGAGTGACATAGGGATTAATGCTCAGCTTTGTAAGTTTATCTATGATTCCAGAGTGGGGGATGGTGTTAAAGGCCTTGGCAAGGTCTAGATAGGCTGTGTGGACTGCCTTACCCTCATCCACGGCTCTGGAGACTGATTCGAAGAAGTCAATCAGGTTCAGGAGACAAGAACGGCCCTTCACGAACCCAAACTGGGTGGGGTCCAGTGTTTGAAGGTTGCCAATATCTTTGTTTATAAGTTCCATGATAATAAGTTCCATGGCCTTGCAGATCAGGCTCATCAGACTGATGGGGCGGTAGTTCCCAGGATCCAAGGTTGATCCCCCCTTGTGGAGTGGGATAACTGTAGCTGTGCACCACTCAGTGGGCACGAAGCCTGAGGTGAGGGTATGATTAAACATGACACTTAGGTGAGGTGCCAGTTCATTTTGTAGTTCATGTAGTACACAGCCCAGGATGTCATCTGGTCCCATGGATATTGTATTCTTAGCTTTGGACAGTGCGTTTTACCAGTGTGGCTGTTATTACTGGAATTTGGGAATCTTCCGGTATCAAGATGGGCCATTTAGGGGGTAAGAGGGGGGTGAAGTTGGCGCTGAATCGATCTGCCAGGATATTGGCAATATCCTTGGGAATCAGTATATTTAATGCCATTCTGTTGTAGCTCAGAGCAGATCTGAGCATTGCCATTTAGATTCTTGACATAGTTATAGAATGCCTTGTGGTTGTCTTTGGAATCTTTGGCAATTTTATTTTCGTAACTAGCTTTGGAGGATTTTATGAGAGATCTCAGCTTCTTACTGAGGCTGGTAAGGGAATTTTTTGCATTGTGGGCTTTTCCTCTTTTCTGCAACAGTTTAAACTATGATCCTCTTTCATAAAATCATCTAAGGCTAGCTTCGAAAGAAAAATTGCAAAGGACTCCAAAGATAACCACAAGGCATTCTTTAGCTATGTCAAGAATCTAAGTGGCAATTCTCAGATCTGCTCAGAATTTGTGCAGAATGCCACAAAATACACTGAACTGACTGATATCGCCAACATCCTAGCAGACAGATTCAGTGCAAACTTCACCCCCCTCTCACCCCCAAAAGGGCCCATAACCATACCAGAAGAATGTAGTGCCCCTGAAATCACAGACACTCAGGTTAAAACAGCCCTCTCCAAAGCCAAAAACACTGCATCAATGGGACAGGATGGTGTCCCAGGCTGCATCCTACATGAGCTCAAAGATGAACTAACCCCTCACCTAAACACACTGTTCATACTTAGCCTCTCCACAGGCTACGTGCCCATAGAGTGGTGCACAGCAATGGTTATTCTGCTCCACAAAGGTGGAGCCACAACAGACCCTGGGAACTATCACCCTATAAGCCTGGCTAGCTTAGTCGGCAAGGCTATTGAGTGCATCATCATAGATCTCATTAACAGAGACATTGGGAACCTCCAAATACTGGACCCTACCCAGTCTAGCTTTGTTAAGGGAAGATCATGCCTCCTAAACCTGGTGGACTTCTTTGAGACAGTTAGCAAGGCTATAGATGAGGAATAGGTGGTCCACACAGCCTACCTAGACCTTGCAAAGGCCTTTGACACCATTCCCCATTCTGGTATTATAGACAAGCTCACCAGCCTGAACATAAACGCCTACATCATGAGATGGGTTGCCAACTGGCTCACGGACAGAACCCACATGGTAAGAGTTGAGGGAGCTAGGTCTGACTTTAAACTGGTTACAAGTGGCGTTCCCCAGGGCTCAGTCCTAGGACCACTCCTGGTTGGCATATACTTCTCAGAGGTACAGGCAAGCACAGGAGGTCTATGGATGACTAAGTTCGCAGATGACTGCAAACTAGGGGCTATAATTGACTCTCCGGTTGACACAGACATCCTCCAAAAGGGTCTCACTGAGACAGATACCTAGTGTCAAAACCATGGCCTCAAGCTAAATGCCAAAAAGTACATAGTCATCCCCTTTGGAAAAAACAGTACCCGCAAACTACCACATAGGTTCATAGGTAGGCACTAGGCTATCGGCCCAAGGGCCTAAGTAAGGCTAGCCAACAAAGTTCCCTGGCTTATGCCAACCCAAGAAAGTTAATTTCCTGTGCCCCTGTCGAGCAGAGCCACAGAAGTGATCCCCGTGGCATATTTCCTATTTCCCATCCACTCATCAAGATTTTTCTTGAAGAGTGTTAATGGGGACCTTTGCTTGACATAGATGGGTAGCTTGTTCTAGTGTATGGGAAGTCTCTGGGACAGGAATCTATCCCTCCAGCAACTCCTGTTTATTGTGGTGACAAGGTTTAGGTCCCTAGAGTGTGTAGCTTGGAGGGATTGGGATTTCTTTAGGTGTAGCATGTCCAACAGCTCTGGGTTTGACATAGCTTTATATGTTAGGCAGTGATCACCTCAGCGTAGGTGATATGCTAGAGTAAAGCTGGAGTTTTCTGAGGCAATCAGTGTAGGGTATCTGTTTGAGGCCAGTAATTCTCTTTGTGAAGTACTTCTGTGGCCTTTCCAGCTGGTGCAGATGTCTTGTGAGGTACATTCCAAAAGGGGTTTTGTACTCTATAATGGGTCTAATGAGTGTCAAGTAGAGGGGAGCAATGACCTTTTTTTTCCTGGATGAGAACCCTTTTGTGATGAAGTGTGCCATGTAGAAGGATTTCCTGACTACTGTGGCAATGTGATTATCAAAGGAGAGACTACTGTCCACCTGGGTCTCAAGGTCTCTTATCACACATTTGGTGTTAAGAAGACTGCCGCCTATGTGGTAGTTCATGGGTACAGAGTTTTTACCAAAGGGGATAACAATACACTTTTTGGCATTGAGCTTGAGGCCATGGCTCTGACACCAGGCATCTGTCTCAGTGTGGCCCTTTTGTAGGATGTCCACATAATTTGGGGACTCGACTATAGCTACTAGTTTGCAGCCATATGCAAACTTTGTTAGCCAGAGGTCTTCTGTGTTAGCCTGTACTTCAAAGACGTAGATACCAAACAGGAGAGGTCCCAGGACTGAACCCTGTGGTACTCCACTTGTCACAGGTTTGAAGTCAGATTTGGAGTCTGCAACTTTTACAGTGTGAGTTCTGTCATTGAGCCAGTTGGCAACCCATCTTGTGACATAGGGATTTATACCTAGTTTAGTGAGTTTAGCTATAATTTCAGAATGGGGGATGGTGTCAAAAGCCTTGGCGAGGTCAAGATAGGCTGTGTGAACCACCTTACCCTCGTCTACGGCTTTGGTGACTGCCTCAAAGAAGTTGACCTGGTTCAGGAGGCAAGATCTGCCTTTCACAAACCCGAACTGGGTGGGGTCCAGAGTTTGGAGGTTACCAATGTCTTTGTTTATGAATTCCATGATGATAATTTCCATGGCCTTGCAGACCAGGCTTGTCAGGCTAATAGGGTGATAGTTTCCAGGATCAGTGGTGGCTCCCCCTTTGTAGAGTGGGATAACTGTTGCTGTGCACCATTCAGTGGGCACAAAGCCTGATATGAGGCTATGATTGAACATGGTGCTTAGGTGGGGAGCCAGTTCGTTCTGAAGTTCATGTAAAACGCAGCCTGGGATGTTGTCCGGTCCCATGGATGCTGTGTTTTTGGCTTTAGAGAGTGCTGCTTTTAACTGTGAAGTTGTGATTACAGGGACTCTGCATTCTCACGGTATAGATATGGGCCCTTTAGGGGGTGAGAGGGGGGGTAAAGTTAGCACTGAACCTATCTGCCAGGATGTTGGCAATATCAGTTGGTTCTGTAATTTTTGTGCCATTCGGCTGTAACTCAGAGCAGATCTGGGTGCTGCCATTGAGATTCTTGACATAGCTATAGAATGCTTTGTGGTTGTCCTTAGAATCAGTGGCAATCTTGTTTTCATAGCTAGCTTTGGAGGATCTTATAAGGGATCTCAGCTTCTTGCTAAGGCTGACCAGGGAGCTCCTCCACTCATGGGATTTTACTCTCTTTTGCAACAATTTCTTCCTTCTGTTGTAGAGTTTGTTTATGGCAGGGGCACACAACATTTGCTTCCTTTTTTGGAGGATTGCGTCTTGGTTCTGTTTGGGATAGCACGATCCATGCACTCGTGTAAGTGCTTATAGAGTGCATTTGTGTAGGATTCATCAGTCGTAACTGTATTGTCCATCTGCATGGGTGTCATGAAGTTCACCACTTCTGTCTTAAGAAGCATGAAGTTGGCTTTGGAGAATTTTTTTACCGTGGTTTCCTTAATGGGGGGAGGGGGCGGGATGTGGATATCTAGGGTGATTAGCTTATGGTCAGATCTGACCAAAGAGGAGTTGACTTCAGGCGTGGAACACCGGTCACTCATGTTGGTAATGACTAGGTCTAGGATATTGTTGCCCGTGGTGGGGGTGTGGATAAGTTGATCCAGGGCATTGGAATTTATGAATTCCAGAAAGTGCTGAGTGAAGGAGTTAGTACATGAGTAGTTTTCCCAAGTTAATGGTGGGCTAGTTGAAATCGCCCAATATTAAGGTGTTTGGTTGAACCCTAATATTTTCTAGTATATCAAGAAAAGAGGGGTGGGAATCCTGGGGCATGGTGAGGGATCTGTAGCAAGCTACAATTTGGATTGTAGTTTTGCCCAGAGTTAGTTGCACTTGGATAACCTCAGCTGCATTATGCTGAGCAACTAGCCTGGAGGTGTGGATATCATTAATGAATATGGACACACCTTCGCCTTTAGTGTTCCGGTCCAGGTTAGATGGCCGAAAAGTATGGTATGAGTTATAGCCTGGTAATGCAGGGGTGCTCTCTGGAGCCTTGAACCAGGTCGCAGTCACTGCACAGACATTGATGTTCTCAATTTTAAGGAGTGCCTCGAGGGAGTGCATTTTGAGATTTAGACTTCTAGCATTGAGTAGCATTACCCTCAGTTTTTGCTTGCCTGTTCCTGTTATGGTGGTGAATTTGTCATTTGAACTTTGCCTAAAAAGGCACTCTAGGATCAGCAAGAGCCTTTGCCAGTATCGGAATCCCAGGGGTGACAGGTGCAGGCCATCTCTGGCAAAGCATCGTGGTCTGTCGACCATGCCTTCCCAGGCAGACAGATACTGGATCCCCTTAGAATGACACCAGAAGCTTAGCCAATTGTTGAAGTCAATCACTTTGTCCTTGTACTGCGGTATCATTCTGGGCGATGGCAGGATGCTACTCAGGGCTAGGGTCATACCTGCCTGGGCTACAAGATCGGAGAGTTCTTCCATGTCTAGGTAGCTCATCAGGGGCAAGGTCTGAAGAGGACTCTGAAGAGAGGGTACCCTGCTGTAGGGTGTATTGCTTCTCCTGTTCTGCTGCCCCAGTGTAGTAGACTGTGATAGCTATGAACCAGAGGACACATAGATATGACATTCTGACGTCAAGGGAGCCAACAATGAGCCTGCTGAAGTGAGCACTCTCTCCATAATCTGAAAGGCAAGCTTGCCTGAAGAAGGATGGGAGCCCAGAAACAAGAGAGACGAGAAAGACAACCTGAGAACCGGGGTCACACCCCGCTCCAATAAGCCTGCCCCCAGAGAAGGAGCCATGAGAGGACTTGAAACTGTCAAAGCAACTGGAACCATAGACGGCGCCATGGAAAAAATTGGTGGAATACTAGGGATTCTGGAGCTGGCAGCCAAGTCACGGTCCCATGGGTGGGTTAACTCCAACTCAGCCAAGGTCCACAGAGTGGGTTCAGGCACCATGGTGAGATCTACCATCGGTATCAAAGAAGTTGGCACTGAGAGGAGTGTTGGCGCTGAGGGCTCCAAATCCTGTGGGGGAGGTCAAAGGAGGAAGATATGTTGGAGTCTGTGGAGAGAAAACCTTGGCTCCAGGTGGGAGGGAGGTCCTAGATGGGGTTGGAATACCTCCGGCCACCAAGAGCTGATCCACCAATCTAACTACATCAAGCTCCGAAAGGCTCCTGGTGGAACAAATGGACATCCCTGAGGGAGATTCTGGGTGATCAATAAAGGGACTAAGCAGCTGACCAGCAAAGGGATCAATTGAAGGGGAATATTGAGTCCTAGCTAGGGTTTTGAACTTTGGCACCTTGGTCGAATGACCAGAAGGTTGTTTTAGGGGAAGTGACCAGTTTTGTTGGAGAAACTATTATTGGTGCTAAGAGGGTCTGAGGTATTGTGGAAGGGGTTGGTACCATAGTAACTTTAGTCAGTCCCATAAAGATAGATGGCACTGTGGAAGGGGCTGTAGACTCCGGTACCGAGATGGTTGTCAGTGCCGATTTCAATTGTTTTGACCTTGGTTCCGTGGAAACCTGACCTTTGGATGATTTTGGCTCCTGAGAATGAGGAGAGGCTGGAACTGAATGGCTCCTCTTTTTTGCTTCTTTTCTAGGAGGTTTTGACACCTCCACCTCAGACAAAGCCTCTGAAAATGGGGATTTTTAACAACCCCTTTACGATCAACTTATTTCGACACTCTGCAAGGGTCCAGGCACTAAAAGCCTTACAGAGGTCGCACGGAGGCTGAATTTCCAAGTGGGGAACCCCCAAGCAATAAATGCAGGAAAGATGCCCATTGAAGTTGGGCATCTTCCTGCCACATTTGTCACACTATTTGAATCCAGTTGTACCTTTTTTGTCAGCCATTTCTAAGGTAAGTCACTAGAGTAATTAACTGCCATTTATGCAACCACACACACATGCACAACCGTTAAATAAGAGCAAAGTAAGGAAAGTTTATTTTTTTTTGGGGGGGGGGCATACCACCAATGGTAGTGATAGAAATACCCAGAAGGGTAAAGGAAAAGAAGAAGAAAGGAAAGAATACCAACTATAGTATTTAAGAATTACCTGAGGTAAGAGGATAGGGAGGGGCCTATATCAACTATTATATGAATTAAGGTAAAACAGCACTCACACTCTAATATTGTAATAAGGAATAATTAACTAAGAAATATTAAAGATGGGACCTATAAAAGAGAAAAAATACCAAGAAATATTTAGAAAATAAAACACTTAGCTGGAGAGCACGGCCTAACGTGTCTTGAAACTCTACGCAGCAAACAAGATTGGGGAAGGGAAGAGAGGCACTATGGGTAACCTTAGCTTGAGAGTTTCTGGCTGGTGTGAGCTTCTTACAATGGCTGAGTTGGTTCCGAGTATGGAAGGAATCGAGACCCAACTGCCATGAATGAAGTTTTTCTGTCTGGGAGAGACAATGAGGTAGGCCATTAGTCATTGTGTTCCATTGCTTAGTTGTTAAAATGGACCTGTAACTTAACAAAATGGTGTATAATTTGGATACTAAATTGTCAAACTGTTGATCATTAAATAATATTTCAGATATGAGACTGATTAAGGGAGGTTGATCTAAATATGAAGAGTTCTGAATAATTCTACACAAGTTTTGAGAATAAGCAATTACACGTTGTAGTAATAAACAATCTTGCAATGATAAGTTATAATTGTTCATAATTTGCTGAAATTGTAAAGTTTCCAAGCCTTTAATACATTGTTTCCAACAAATACAATTTTTAGTTTCCCATTAATTAAAGATGTTAATGTGAAGTTTATCCAGGAAGTTTTTTTGTGATTTTAAAGGGGATTATTAGGTCAAACAAGGATTTGATATCTGCATTTGAATATATTATTTTTCTAAAGTTGTTAATAATAATAATGAAGGAAGTTTCTCTGTTCACTGTGAGAGAGGGAGCTTTGAGCAGGCTATCTGTCCCTGGAGGAGTGGGTTCAGCCCAGAAATTAGTAGTTTATTGGCCATTTTGGGCTAATTTCTATCTCATTTCTCTGCTATAAAACCCGCATTTGTGTGGCTTTGCACGCCAGGCAGCACCGGTTAGCTAGGGTATAACTATTCCCGGCTCCACAAAGTCTACTCTTCAATTTTTCCCTTAGAACTAGACAAACTTTCAACTTAAGCACTCAAACCATTCACTTCTCATACCGGCACTTGCTCAAAACTCATAGCAAGCACTAATAAACCTTAGCACTAGACCCCCTTATACTGTAGAGGACAAGGGCCTCTATTCGACCTTACCAGCCAATCAGTAAAACAGTTCACTGTACCTATCCAGGCATGTCCAAAGGGCAGTTTCAGGTGTACTCTCCGGTCCAACTGGTGAATCTGGGCATTTTGAGGCAATGTTACAATTGCTTCATGTACACAGACAACCCTCTCCTCCTTCCACCAAACACTAATACATGCGAGAGATGCAATTATACAGCCAAACTGGAGGCTAAGCTCTCTCAACCCAAGACTGGACCAGGCAGTCAAGAGGAGAAGGGAATTACTTGCATCACACCACCAGTCTCACATAGACCTATGAAACCAGCACCGGCAAAAAACATACATAAATACACAAAAACATACTCAGAGGCTCTAAATAAAAATCTGCAAAAGCAACAGAGACCTCCAAAGCAGACATCCAAGCAACCTCCACCCCCCAACACAAACCATGAAACACATACTTAACAAAACCAGTGTGCCACACAATCACAGCCCTTAAGGCAAAATAACATACCCAACACACTAGTAATAGGTGACGCTATAGTCAGGCACACTGACGTCCCACTCACTAGGCTGAACAAGGAGAAGGTTACTGTTAGCTGCCTGTCGGGTGCCAGGATCCGCCACATAACACAAGCACTCAGGTCACTCCAGAACAAGTACAAATATGACTCTGTCATTGTTCATGTTGGTGTGAATGACCTGAGCCGTACCTCCCTGGACTACTACATGAAAAGAGACATGGAGGAGCTCTCTGATCACGTAGCCCAGGCCAGTAAGACCCTGACCCTGAGTAGCATCCTGCCCTCACAAAAAATGATACCACGCTATAGAGAAAAAATGATCAAGTTCAACAATTGGCTAAGATCTGGTGTCATTCAAAGGGGATCCAGTGTCTGTCAGCCTGGGATGACATGCTCGACAAGCCACGCTGCTTCGCTAGAGACGGCTTGCACCTGTCACCCTTAGGCTTTCAAATATTGACCAAGGCTCTTGCCACCCCCATAGTGCCTTTCTTAGGCAAGGCTCAAAAGACAAACCCACCGCCGTAAATAGCACAAGTAACAAAAAACTGAGGGTAATGCTACTGCCAGAAGTCTAAACCTCAAAATGCATGCACTTGAGGCACTCCTTAGTATGGAGAAAATTGATATATGTGCAGTAACAGAAACCTGGTTTAAGGCTCCAGAGAGCACCCCAGCACTACCAGGCTGCAACTCATACCAAACATTTCGGCCACAAAACCTGGAACGAAATATGAAAGGTGAGGGACTATCCATATTCATCAAGGATACCCACACCTCCATGTTAGTGGCACAGCACGATGCTTCAGAGATCATCCAAGTGCAACTAACAACAGGCAAAACTGTTATTCAAATTATAGCTTGCTACAGATCACCCACCATGTCCCAGGACCCCCACTCCACATTCCTGGAAACACTATGAAACATAAAGGTCCTATCAAACACCTTGATATTGGGTGACTTCAATTACCGAAACATTAACTGTGAGAACTACTCAAATACAAACTCCCTTGCCCAACATTTCCTAGAATTTATAAACTCAAACACCCTGGATCAACTGGTCAACACCCCCACCAGAGGTGACAACATATTGGACCCGGTCATCACTAACATGGGCGATCGGTGTTCCACACCAGAGGTCAACCCCTCGCTGGTTAGACCTGACCATAAACTAATCACTCTGGATATCAACATTCCACCACCACATCCAGTCAAAGAAACCACTGTGAAAAACTTTTCAAAAGCAAACTTCACGTTACTTAAGATCAAGGTGGGAAGTTTCAAAGCCCCCATGCTAAAGGATAACACTGTCCAAGCTGCAAAATCCTTTACTAATGCACTCTACGGGTACCTACAAGAATGCATGGATCGTGCTATCCCAAACAAAACCAAGACTCACTCCTCCAAGAAAAGGAAACCAGTCTGGTAGACCCCTGCCATAAACAAGCTATACAATAGAAGGAGGAAACTAGTACAGAAAAGAGTAAAATCCCAAGAAGGGAAGACATCCCTGATCAGTATCAGCAAGAAACTACATTCCCTCATAAAATCATCCAAGGCTAGCTTCGAAAGAAAAATTGCCATGGACTCCAAAGATAACCACAAGGTATTCTTTAGCTATGTCAAGAATCTAAGTGGCAATTCTCAGATTTGCTTGGAGTTAGTGCAGAATGACATAAAATACACTGAACCGACCGATATGGCCAACATCCTGGCAGACGGGTTTAGTGCAAACTTCACCCCCCCCTCACCCCCCAAAAGGGCCCATAACTATACCAGAAGAATGTAGTGCCCCTGAAGTCACAGCCACTCAGGTTAACACAGCCCTCTCCAAAGCCAAAAACACAGCATCAATGTGACCGGACAGTGTCCCAGGCTGCGTCCTACATGAGCTCAAAGATGAACTAACCCTTCACCTAAACACACTGTTTAAACTCAGCCTCTCCACAGGCTATGTGCCCACAGAGTGGTGAACAGCAACGGTTATTCCATTCCACAAAGGTGGAGCCACAACGGACCCTGGGAACTATCACCCTATAAGCCTGACCAGCTTGGTCTGCAAAGCTATGGAGCGCATCATCATGGATCTCATTAACAGGGACATTGGAAACCTCCAAACACTGGACCCTACCCAGTTTGGCTTTGTTAAGGGCAAATCATGCCTCCTAAACCTGGTGGACTTCCTTGAGACAGTTACCAAGGCTATAGACAAGGGAAAGGTGGTCCACACAGCTTACCTAGACCTCACAAAGGCCTTTGACACCATTCTCCACTCAGGTATTATAGACAAGCTCACCAGCCTGAACATAAACCCCTATGTCATGAGATGGGTTGACAACTGGCTCACAGACAGAACTCACATGGTAAGAGTTGCGGGAGCTAGGTCTGACTCTAACCGGTTACAAGTGGCATTCCCCAGGGCTCAGTCCTAGGACCCCTCCTGTTTGGCATATACTTCTCAGAGGTACAGGCAAGCACAGGAGGACTATGGCTGACCAAGTTCACAGACGACTGCAAACTAGGGGCTATAATTGACTCTCTGGCTAATACAGACATCCTCTGAAAGGGTCTCACTGAGACAGATATCTGGTGTCAAAACCATGGCCTCAAGCTAAATGCCAAAAAGTGCATAGTCATCCCCTTTGGAAAAAACAAAGTACCCACAAACTACCACATAGGTGGTAGCCCTCTAAATACAGAAGACATAATAAGGGGTCTGGGGACCCAAGTAGATAGTAACCTCTCCTTTGGTAATCACATTGCCAAAGTGGTTAGAAAATCCTTCTATGTGGCCCACCTAATCACAAAAGAGTTTGTATCCAGATCAAAAGAGGTCATTGGGCCCCTCTATGCATCACTCATCAGATCAATCATAGAGTACAATGCCCCATTTGTGATGTACCTTACAAGACACCTGCAACAACTGGAAAGACCACAGAAGTACCTCACCAAGAGGATCACTAGCCTCAAGCAGATGCCCTATACAGCTCGACTGAAGAAACTCCAGCTGTACTCGGTTGCATACCGCCTACTCAGAGGTGATCTCTGCCTGACATACAAGGCCATGTCCAACCCAGAATTGATGGACATGCTCCACCTAAAGAAAACCATATCCCCTCAAGCCACACTCTCTAGGGATCTAAACCTCACCACAACAATAAATAGGACATGCTGGAGGGCTAGATTCCTGTCCCAGAGACTTCCCATGCTCTGGAACAAGATTCCAATCTACATTAGGCAGAGCTCCTCACTAACCCTCTTCAAGAGAAACCTTGATGAGTGGATGGGAAACAGAAAGTTTACCCCAGGGATCACTTCAATGGCTCTGCTGGACAGAGGCACAGGGAACTAATCTAAGGGGGCAGTGAAAGCCAACACATTCTGGCTAGGCTTATAAATGCCTTCGGGCAGATAGCCTAGTACCTACCTATGAACCTATATTATTTAGATAGTTTAGTTTCATGGGTTTTGTTATATTACATTACATTGAACAGTGGAGTAAGAAGAAACCAGAACTTATTGGAGGGATGTTTGGAAGGAATTTTACATGACAGTGAGTTTTCATTCTGTATTATAGCTATATGGAGATCTTTCCAATTTGAGTTGTCATTTGAGTCAATCCAGTTTAATGTGCTTTTAAGTAATGATGCTTTGATATATGTTTCCAAGTCAGGGAATCTTAAACCACCACCATCCCAAGATCTTATATGAACCATATAAGCAATTTTATCTTTGTTTGGGTACCATAGGAAGTTTAATAAAGTTTTATTTATGAGTTTAATATAATTATTCCCAGGATGGGTGTCTAGAGCCCGAACAATATATAACATTTTTGGAAAGGAGAGTATTTTTAACAATTGTAGTTTGTCCTCAAATTAAAAAAAAACATATTGTTTCAGCTACTTATGTATGTATTTACCGGAGATATTATGCTTTTATAATTTGTTTCTCTTGTTTTTTTTCAAGTTTTTGCATAAGCTTATCCCTAAGTAGTTTAGTGTATTAACTTGTTCTCCAATAATGCTTTGGTTAACTAGCTGAGATTTCCCTTTGTCATTAAGAATAATATTCAAAAAACAACGTGTGCTGGTGTACAGTGGCACAATCACAGTTCTTTAAAATCCTGTCTGTTCAAACGTAATATTCACCACGCTGAGAAAAGCAATGTGGAGTAAAATCCTTTATTGACAGTGAGCGCTTTCGCCATTCGGCTTCTTCAGACTGTATAACAAGTAACATACTTCAATCACCTGTTTAAATACTAGTATACATGTTCCTATTGGTCAAATATTAAACAGATCCAAACATTGTATGGTATACGGAGTATATAGGAGATTTGTGGATGACATTCTACTGTTTTGGAATGGGAGCAAGGAGTCCTTAGAAGAATTCGTTAAATATATGGAATCTACCACCTCTTTCCTTAGGTTCACCTATGAAGCTTCTCTACATAAGGTGAACTATTTAGATGTAGTAATAATGAAGAATGATCTGAATAGATTTACCACTTCATTATTCAGAAAACCATGCTGGAAAAACGCTATATTACACCATGAGAGCATGCATCCGCGT
Organism: Protopterus annectens; assembly: GCF_019279795.1. NCBI lineage: Eukaryota > Metazoa > Chordata > Ceratodontiformes > Protopteridae > Protopterus > Protopterus annectens. The sequence goes on along the minus strand of NC_056729.1, from coordinate 1,494,275,729 downwards.
CACATCTTTCCTAACATTATAAAAAATCAAATGGATAGAATAACTAGAATATGTAGTGATATGAAGGACAGAGAAATGCTTTTGAGTTTTCAAAAAGAATGTTTCATGAATAGGGGATACTCTGAGCATCTACAACTAAAATCTGAGGACAAAACAAAGATGGCTTGCAGTGTTAGATATAAATCAAATGGATATGGGCATTTTGCCAGATCGAAAAGGGGTAAGATACAATATGATATTAAATTCACAAATGATATCCAATACATAAAAGAGATTATTCAGAAGAATTGGAAGTTACTTTACATGAATCATGATCTGAAGAATGTGGTGGGTGCCCACCCCACCTTCAGATATAGCAACTGTCCAAATCTGAAAAGATTACTATGTAAAGAGAAAACACTATGTATTCCTTTAGATATTAGGATGAAATATAGGCAAGGAACCTATCCATGCAATAAATGTTGTGTTTGCAAACATATTAGTATCCAACAATCATTTGAAAACATGCAGACAGGTTATAACTTTATACCTAATTTTTATGCTACTTGCGATACTAAAAATATCATATATTTGGCGACATGTGACTCTTGCAATGTATACTATGTGGGCATGACAACACGTAGGCTCAAAGATCGAGCCTATAACCATCTTTATGATATACAAAAAATGAATATCAACAATGCTCTAGCCAGACATTGCCAGATATTTATATCACATTCATTTAAATTTAGAGTCCTACAGATACTTTATCCAAGTAGAAGGGAAGGTAATGCACGTGACACTTTAGAATTATACGAGTTAAAATGGATTTTATTACTCAGAGCACACATAGAGCCAGGCTTAAATACAGCGATTAACATTAGACCAGCGCTATTGTAAATATGATTGTGGTTTGAATTTAATATATGAACAATTGATTATACAAATACATAAGATTTATAAAATATGCTAGTAACCATAATTCATTTACTTTAATGTTTTATTTGATATTGTAATATGATGTAAATTTAATTGAAATATTCATTTTATTTATTTACAATACAAAAATCTTTTTATATTATACACTATATATTTTATTTTATTCTATGGTATTATACATTATATTTTATTGTATATTAGTTGATGACTTGATTTATTTTATACAATGCATACTATTTGTAGAGATATATTATATCTAAGCAATGATACTCTTTTGTACCATGAATTTTTTGTATATATACTATTTTCTTTTAATACAAAGGTTCATGTGGTACTAATATATATAAATACCAAAGTATAGCACTTCATTTTGTGGTTTACAACAGAATAAATGCAACATAAGATTCTTGTTGTAGAAAAACTTCTTCGTAGGAAATGTTATAACATATTTAAGTGCACCACGGAGACCATCCGAATGGATATAAGGCTTGAGGATGGTGAACTTCTCTAGCCTATACTTGTAGTTATCTGTTGCATTTATACTAAAAGTTGTAGAATAATTTTTTCAAAGAGTTTTCACCACAGGAAATGCTTTCCATATAAGGGCTTGATTCTAACTATTAGTGATAATTAATGATTCTTAATGCTTAATTGATATTTTTCCCGCCGGAATCTTAATTAATTGGATGCATAGTTTATTATATAAAAGGAACTTTTGTCATTTAAAATTTGTAACCTGAAGAAGCGCATTGTTATATGCGTGAAAGCGCTTGTTTTATCTTAATAAAATAATATTTGCTGCTATCGTGGAGGCTTTGGTGATTTGTTGAATAATGGTATACGGAGTATCCGATTTCAATCGGGTTTAACATTCAAAATCCATTACATCAAAACATTCTCGTTAGCCATTAATCACTGAAGTCTAAAAAACATTATAAAATTTAGAGCAAACAGATGAGCCTATACCACCCGATGTCAAAGCGATTTCGCTCCAACCTATGTAAAAGCGTAATAAAACCATCATACCTTTTAATAGCATGTATTGCTATCTAAACCTACGAAAGAATAAACCCCTACTACATGACGTTATAATGGAGGTGTTCAGATGCATGAGAAAGGAATGGCACAACCATTTAACAGCACATGTTCCGTTGCTAAGGATGCATACACATTTCCATCTCGTCAGGCAACATTTGCATATTCTGTCATTACATGTAGTACAATTAAAGATGTATCAAACAAATTAATAACAATTATAAAACATCTGAATAAAAACGTCATTATAAACATATAAAAAATAAATGTATCAAGACAGACCTGAAATATATAATTCCAATGTGCAATGTAAACTGCACTCACCCCGTGTGGTGCGTATAATAAGGGTGTCATATATCGCTGAATCCAAGCTTACCATTGCATTTGGCGTCGCTCATTTCATTAAAACAGAGTAATTCACATAAAATGTGTTTAAGCCGAGGTAACAACTGTCCATTACATGGCATAGCAGCGTATTAAAATCTATAAGCACAAACATGACAAAATATATAAAACTCATGTAGCTGTATGCACACGTCCAGGCTGGTGTCAGTTCATAAACATGAGGTCATAAAAAAGCCATTCAAATGTACTTCTATACAAAAATACATAGGCCTAAACTTATTTGCACACTACTCTTTAGAGATGACAAGATATATTGTGTCCATCTATATGTTACCCTTTTATTAGTGGAATCCGTTGATTGAGTTTTTTAGAGCTGTTTTAATCTTTAGGCTTATGTATTTTGTATACACGTACATCTGAATAGCTTTTTCCATGACATTATTTATGAATTTTTCTAGAGCTGTGTTAAACTCTAGGCCTATGTATTTTTGTATAGAAGTACATTTGAATGGCTTTTTTATGACCTCATGTTTATGAACTGACACCAGCCTGGACGTGTGCATACAGCTACATGAGTTTTATATATTTTGTCATGTTTGTGCTTATAGATTTTAATACGCTGCTATGCCATGTAATGGACAGTTGTTACCTCGGCTTAAACACATTTTATGTGAATGACTCTGTTTTAATGAAATGAGCGACGCCAAATGCAATGGTAAGCTTGGATTCAGTGATATATGACACCCTTATTATACGCACCACACGGGGTGAGTGCAGTTTACATTGCACATTGGAATTATATATTTCAGGTCTGTCTTGATACATTTATTTTTTATATGTTTATAATGACGTTTTTATTCAGATGTTTTATAATTGTTATTAATTTGTTTGATACATCTTTAATTGTACTACGTGTAATGACAGAATATGCAAATGTTGCCTGACGAGATGGAAATGTGTATGCATCCTTAGCAACGGAACATGTGCTGTTAAATGGTTGTGCCATTCCTTTCTCATGCATTTGAACACCTCCATTATAACGTCATGTAGTAGGGGTTTATTCTTTCGTAGGTTTAGATAGCAATACATGCTATTAAAAGGTATGATGGTTTTATTACGCTTTTACATAGGTTGGAGCGAAATCGCTTTGACATCGGGTGGTATAGGCTCATCTGTTTGCTCTAAATTTTATAATGTTTTTTAGACTTCAGTGATTAATGGCTAACGAGAATGTTTTGATGTAATGGATTTTGAATGTTAAACCCGATTGAAATCGGATACTCCGTATACCATACAATGTTTGGATCTGTTTAATATTTGACCAATAGGAACATGTATACTAGTATTTAAACAGGTGATTGAAGTATGTTACTTGTTATACAGTCTGAAGAAGCCGAATGGCGAAAGCGCTCACTGTCAATAAAGGATTTTACTCCACATTGCTTTTCTCAGCGTGGTGAATATTACGTTTGAACAGACAGGATTTTAAAGAACTGTGATTGTGCCACTGTACACCAGCACACGTTGTTTTTTGACTATTACTCGTTTATCTCAGCTGGTGTTTCACCCCACGTCCTGGAGTGATTTTTGACTTTACATTAAGAATAATATGTTTAGATTTTTGTTTATTAAAGTGGAGGCCTTACATTTTTTGAAAGTTATTTATTATTGTGTCTAGTTCTAATAATTCTTGATTTGACTTAGGTAAGGTAAGCAGAATATCATCCATAAATAACGCTATTTTATAATTGTATTGATTATAAATATTAATGCCTTTGATTTCTTGATTATTTCTTATTGATGATGCTAATATTTCTATGACAAGGGCAAATAATATTGGGGATAAAGGGCAACCTTGTTTGGTGCTTTTGGTTATGAGGATGCACTTTGAAGTGAAGGGGTCTAATTTGATGCATGACAAATTATCTTTATAAATAGCCTTTATCATGGAGATGAAATATATTGGAAATGAGAATGCTTTTAGTGTTTCAAACAAAAAGTCCCAGTTTACACAGTCAAATGCTTTTTCTATGTCTAGACTCACCAACAAGGCTTCTTCATTTTCTTTGTTTAAGAATTCTGTTAATGTTAATATTCTTTTGATATTCTCATGAGTGTGACTTTTATGAATAAACCTGGTTTGGTCATTATGAACTAAATGTGAAAGTGGAACCTTTATTTTGTCCACAAATATAGACGTAAAGATTTTGTAGCCATTATTTAATAAGGAAATTGGTCTATACAATTTACATAGCTGCAAATCTTTGTCGGATTTAAGAATAGGGGTAATCAAGGAGTATCCCCAAGAGGGAGGGATCTAATTTTTAGTTTGTACTTCAACCAGGGTCTTATGAAGTAAAGATATAATTGAATCTGGAAAAAGATTATAAATCTCTGCTATGATGCCATCTATGTTGGGAGCTTTGTTAGGTTTAAAGTTTTTGATTTTATTTTTTATTTCATTTAGCATTATTCATTTCTTGAGAGTTGTGCTAAGATTTTCTGGGGTGGCATTCAAATTTAAAGTGATTAACTCTTGGGCTGTAACAGTTTTGTTTATATTATTAGAGTTATAATGTTTGGTGAAATAATATCTAAAGGCTTCTAATATATCTCCGATATCAGAAACTTTCTTATTATACCTTCATGTAATAATTTTAAGATATTATTTGCCTTGGAATGCAATTTTGCTCTTAATGACAAATTGTGCATGTGTTTGGGAGTAAGAGCATAAGAGTTTAATTTGATTTTTACTGCTAAATTTGTTTTGTGTGCCAAAATATCTAGATATTTCTTGTTTACTGGGTCTATTTCTTTTTTGTTATTTGAGTTTAATTATGATGACTTAGATCTCAAGGAGGTTAATTGAGATTGTAGGTTTTGTAGTTCTGATTCCCATTCCTTAATTTTTTTCTTATACCAGACTATAGTTTTACCATAAATATATGCTTTTAGAGCATCCCAAGCCATAATAATGTTTGTTTCAGAGTTATTATTTGTCTCTATGAAGAAGTTTAATTCTAATAATAACTATGGTTTAAAGTCCTTTAATTTGGTGATATAGGCAGGAATTCTAGTAATAGTATTTAGTTTTGTGAAGTCTATTTGTGTATATAACATAAGACAATCATGGTCTGATAAAGGACAAGGAAGGATAGTAAAGGATGTAAGCTTTAATTTCAAATCATTGGAGAGAAGGACTTTTATCTATTCTGGTCTGAGTTTTAAATCTATGATCAGTATGTGTATAATAGAGTGATTTGTTATTTTTAGAGTTATATGTATCATACAGAATATGAGAATTTATCCATTTCTTAAGAATTTTAGCAGTGGATGTTAGTCTATGTGGATGACTACTTGTTGTATCAGAATGATCTAATAAGCAGTTAAAATCACCACCTAGAATCAGATTCCCTTTTGGTATACTATCAATAAGATCGAGATGTTGTTTAGCAGTTAAAGTACCCAGTCCTGGGAACCAGTAAAGGTTAGCAAGCATCCAAATTCTATGACTGAATTTTAGGATAGTGATAGCTAGTAGTCCCTCGGGGTCTTCATGCTTATATAATATTTGAGGGCAGATAATATTATTCTTCCATAGGATCATCACTCCTCTCCTTTTAGACTTAAATGTAGCATGAGCTAGTATCATATAAGTGTTTGGTTTCCAAACATCCTTTTCTGTATTTTTAAAATGTGTTTCCTGTAGGAATATTATTTGTGGTTTGTTTAAGTTAAGGTATCTCAAAAGGTTTGACCTCTTCTTTGAATTATTGATGCCATTTATATTAAGTAAAGCTACAGAGAAAGACATGGTGAGTTATAGGAGTAATTTCTCAAATGGTCAGTAATAACTGATTTTATTATCTCAAAGCATTCAATGAAAAGGTTGAGACTTCCAAACTTTGATTTGTTTAAGTGACATGTTTGCAAGAATCATGACTGTGAATATGATGTGAAGTACATTATAATCAGGCCTAAGTACACAAAGAAACAACAAAATAATCATATTAAAACATATAAAAATAAATAATGTAATTCCCCAAAACATATATGGAATTAAAAAATTCCCAGTTTGAAAGATGAGATAAAATCAATCAAACTGCTTTCCCAAACCATCATGAACATACCTATCAGCTCTGAAATGTACTAGTAAAGAGACTTGTGCTGTAAACATACAATTAATTGAACAATTTCCACTAAGTTATTAAAATGTAGTGAGGAAAAATGAGAAACACACATATATTAGTATCTTAAGTTACATATGTAATACTGGATGTTGAGGTTCCTATCTTTCACATGAATTACTATACAAGATCAAATGAGTTTAAAACAAGTACAAAATATTTATCTAATAGCTAGAGTCAATACGAATTTAATTACGTTATCCAAAAAATTAACAGGTAAAAAGGAAGTTGGGTGCCCCTTTTAGAATATATATATTTCAAAAGATTCATGCACATATATTAGAAAGCATTGTTAACATAAGTAATGAACATCAAAGGAGCCTATAGCCTGGCTTAGACATTTATATCTAGTTAGAGTATCTGTCAGTCCAACTGAAAGTTTTTCATTTTGTATTTAAAACATGTTAATTAACCAACAACTTGTGTAAAAAATCTTTGGGACAGTGTAATATGTGTATAAAAATGCATATATGATTGATTGAGAATAGTTATTCATCAACACTCTAATCTTTTGTTCATCTATATTGTTCTAATCAAGTAAAAACTGGATGTAAAAGTAAAAGCTCCCAAAGATTTCCTTAGGTTAACATTAAGGGGCTTCACAGTTACCTCAGTGAAATATATTAAAGTACATTTTGTTAAGATGAATAGATAATGTTGGACTGCATTTATTTTTATAGGATTAAAAGTCTGAATTCATTGTTATCTCTATTATTTGTAACAAGAAGTAGTGAATGACCAAATCAATAAAGGGAAAGTGAGGTGACTACATTAAAATGTACTTAATGCTGAATGTTCATCAACACTGCAAAAATAAACCTTCATGTAGGCTCTTCTTATAATGGTAATAATGCAGTGTCATATAGCCACTAAACATTAAGTAAAGGTTAATGATGATTATTACATTTTGTGTATTATTAAAACAAACTTCTTTACATCACACTCTATTTCATTTTCTGTTCAGATGCAGATAATTTATTATGTGTTATATTCTAACCATTCCTTTTGCATATATTTATTATTTCTTTTACTTTTGCAAGATATTCTTAACTTGCTCTTGTTTTCTAAACAATCTCAGTTGGAGTGTAGCTACTTTAGATATTTTACATATAATAAGGAAATTTCAACAAACTTTGAAATAGAGAAGCAAGTTATATGTTCATTAAGAAAAGGAACCTTATCATTAACTAGGTTGTATTGATGTAACAATGCTTGCAATTTTTAAGTTTACCACCAGAGGTCAACTCATGTATTTTAATCTATGTTAAATCTAGTTGTTTACACCTTTTATTCACCTAATAAAAGACAGATGATTCTTAGAAGTTTTTCTTCCTCAAGATTCTTACAGTTATAAAAGCTTCTATACAGCCAAAATCTGCCGACTGAACTGGACCTGAGGCCACTATCTTAATGCAGCTATCTACAGTATCATAATCACATTTAACTGTGTGCTTATTCACCCTAAGAGCTGTCAGCAAAAGATTCTGAGAAGTACTGTTTGACAGTGGTATCCAGGACCATCTCACAGATGTTCTTGTCCCCATAGTAATGAAGCATATGATTTTTTTTTTGCATGTTACTGCCTTAATGTCTACAATTAGCAGAGCTATAACACCTTCTAATTAAACATGTTATTAGATGACTCCCATATAGACCCTCTAGTCTTATGCAGCAATATGAAAAAGCTGTTAACCAGGTTCTGCTGTACAAATACTATGTACTTGTCTTCAGCCTAATAGAACTTCCTTGGCACTGAAGCTTGAAGGTACAAAATGTTCTCAAAAGTTTGTACAGTTTGCTGTGTTGAAGTATTACATAATCAGGAAACATTACTACAGACTTTAAATTGTGTGTATATTTATGTTCTAAGTCTGGACTGATTCAGGCTTATACTTGTTTCTATCAGCTTTAATTTAAATTAGTAATCATATTAAACTATTTTCTGATTTCTAAACATCAGCTTGAAAATAATAGCTTTTTATATAAATAAAAGAATCTAACTTACTTAAATGCAGCAGTCTGAGTGTTTTTAACTTTACTTAGGAGGTTTGAAGCTAAGGGTGCATCTCCAGTAGTGTTCCCTACACTTCCTGTAGGGTGCAACATAGCAGAATGGACCAACAGCTTCCAGAAGCCTTAGGCAAGATAAGGCGTTTAAAAACAGCTTGAGGATCATCTCAAGGTAAGAAAAAGCTTCACCTCAAATTTAAACAACATTTTTTGAGTAAAAAATGGCCTAGTGAGGTAAAAAAGGGAAAAATAAAGCTAAAAAATGGCACCATGTTTACTAGTGGATGATAGTGTAACAGATACTCTAACCTTAATAAGGCATTAAATCAAATATTTAAGGTTAAATAAATGAAAAAAAAACATTATCTAATGTAATTAAGTTATTGTGACACTTTATATTGTGTAGTTGGTTAAATAAGCTGCATTAGTATTTTAATAAAGATTTATACATGTATGCATACGTGAATGGGGCGTGCCTTCATTGAAGGTTGTGCGTCAGGGCTGGTAACCCGGTACGTAAAAATCCACTACCAATCATTAGCGGACCGGAGTTCCACTGTGGCGACCCCTAACCGGGAAAAGCCGAAAGACACAAACAAACAAACATGTATGCAGCATGGAGCCCTCCCCCAATTCAATTAAAGAAGCAGTTGCACATATTAGATTTACTAACAGTGTCTTATTTGGAAATCAACTCAGTTTTTTTTTTTCTTTTTGGCTATAAATTATCTCAGTATGCAATGAGATTAAACTTTTTAAGCAATTCCTTAATATTATTGCTGTTAGTTAACTATTTGCTCTGTGTGTTAAATGATATTTAAACAGCATTTATTACCATAATGGTGCAGTAAGTATGAATTAAGAGACATTAATCACTAACAAAAAAAAAAAAAAACAATTTGAGAGATGAATTTGTTGTGGTAGCTGAAGTCTCAGTTTTTTGTTTCTTCTTTTTGACATAATTCTGTGCATTTTTCTCAGATGTTCTCTTTAAAGAAGACAGGGAAAAGTCCATACCATCTGGTATGGTTGTTATGTTAATGTTTGTTATAAAGGAGATAGCTTCATCCAGGTTATTAAAGATTCTTGTACCAGAAGAAAAGTGCATTTTGATTTTTGCTGGATACAACATTTGGGCTATGATGTTGTTTTGTTTCAGATGTTTAACCAGTGGCCAACATTTCTTCTTCATTTCCAGAATTCTCGCAGAGTAGTCATTGTCAAATCTGATGGGGTGTTGGTTAAATTTTAATGGGGCTTTTCACCAAGCTGTTTTTAACACTAGTTCTTTATCAAGATAATAGAGGAATTGTACAATTGTTCTCGGTGTTGCTGTGGGGGATGTGGGCACTGGTTTACCAATTGCCCTGTGAGCTCTTTCTATACCAAATGAGAGCCCTTCTTGCAAGTCTAAAATTTTGTAATCCAATTATTCAAAAATAAAATAATTTTCTCTCCTTTTGTTTTCTCTGGTACTCTGAAAATTTGAATATTGCCTCTTCTCTCCCGATTTTCAAGGTAATCAATTTTATTCATTAAGCATGTGTTTTGTTTAAGAAAAAAGTCTGTGCAGCTCATGCTCCTTTAATCTTCCATCTATGTCGGTTATGGCTGTCTCCATGTCCATTATTTTATTTTGATGTTGTTGAAAAAGTCTCCAAAAACTTCAGTTTGTTTAGAACTATTCTCACTTAAATTCTCTAGCTTTTGTTGGAAGTTGTGTATCTTCAGTGATACTGACTGTAGAATGGAAGACACCAGCTGTAGTTCTTTCCTCAGTGCAGTATCAGATTGTGAAGACTTGGAGCTGTTCATTTTCCTTCAAGTTTAGTCTCAAATAATTTGATAGGAATTGTTTGGAATAAAAACTTTAAATTTTGTAAAGTTAAACTTTAGATTATTAGTAACTAGATTTTATAAAATTTAAGTATATATATTAGTCAATTCCTGCCTATTATATTAATTTTAAAGAGCTCAGAAAAAGTGCTGTGCTTAGCTGACCATCTAGGCTCTGGCCCCTCCCTTATATTCTTGCGTTTAATACAAGGACATTATTAAAACCACATTCTTTGCAATATTAAAAGAAAACTTTTTTAATATTGTGGTATGCATACTGACATTGATGTGATTTTATCCAATTATACATAAAACTACCTACAAGAAAATAAAACTAATATTGATACAGCAGATCAAGGCTGTGAACTTTACAGAACATAATATGTCTATAACTGTCTAAATTATTATTATTATTTATTGACATTTGTTGACCGGGAAAGTCCACTGGGCTTGAGACCCATTTTCAGTGGAGGGCCGGGGAGAAAAGCTCAAAGTTACATGAAAATCATTACATGAATTTGTAAGGAAACAATTACTTTTAAAGCAAGTGAAATAATACAGAAAACTATCTAAACAGCACATATGTTGTAAAAAGGCACAATACAGTAACAATGGAACATTAGCATGTAGGAAAATTATACAGTTAGAAATATTTAACAATACAGCACAATTTTTTTGGGGGGGGGGTAGGAAAGGGGAAAGGTAAGTGTAGTGGGAAGGTAGTATTAAAGAGTTAAACTTAAAGGTAGGATAGATATAGTTAGAATCTTATAGCTAGCTGGTGGAAATATGTAGATTATCGGTGGCATGTATTTAATAGTAGTATTAAATGTAGAAAGTGACAGAGAAGAGAAAAATGTGCTAAGATAGTTGTATAGATGTATGGACTAGGATACTAAAGATTAGGGATAACTCGTATGGTATAACAGTATGACATATACATAAGTATATTTGCTATGTGAAACAGTTTTGCTAGATTAAGAAGGCTGTGGATATGTGTTGCATGTGCAGCTGGGGTTATCAGTGAGATATTTTTTTTTAGTTTTCTTTTAAAGGAGATTATGTTGTCTAATTCTGTAACTGATGATGGGAGGGCACTCCACAGCTTAGTTATGGAATGGGAACAGAGACAGTTACCTGCTCTTTTACTAGGTTTTGATACTTTAAGTAGGTGTTTGTTGTTAGAATGTAGATTTTTGGATGGGACATAATGTTCAATGATATTTTTCAGGGAAAAACAACACTCGGGTTTATAAATGAGTTTATGGACAAAAGTAAGATGTGTGTAATGTAGGTAATGTGCAAATTCTAGCCAGTTTAGTTCTCTAGTGGCCTGGCAGTGGTGGGTGTGATTTGGTTAGGCTGATTCGAATTTTGCAATCTTATAATAACAAGACTGCAGTTTGTGTTGCAAAGAGTTGTGGAGATTGGTGAAGATAGGGAGACCCATATAGTAAGGTTGGAAGGAGAAGACTTTTTGAAAATTTTATTCAGATGGATATGTCTAAGTATTGTTTGTTTCCGTAAAGTTTGCCAAATTAGAAGTGAGTCTTTTTTAGGGTCTATATTATATTTGCGAACACTTAGGTTGTCGAATACAACATGATTGACACCTATTCAGCAAATGCACAAGTCAGCGAAAGCTTACAATGCAGAAAAACACATCACCGAATACTTTTACTTGACCAACACCATTCCACCCACTAATGAAAACAAAACACACTTCCCACTACACCGCTCACTACATACTACCCCCCCAAATAAAATAAATAAACCGCATACATACACTAACCTAAACCCTACTTCTAAACCTAAACTATCCCGTACATACATTACTTTCTATGCACTTACCTTAAACTGCACCCTAACCCTAAGGTCCGTAACTATCGCACACTTACCTTAATAAGCTATACCCAAACAAAATAAATAATCTACACACATACACTTAACCAAACCCTACTTCTAACCCTTATATACATTACTATCTATGCACTTACCTTAACCCGCACCCTAACTCTAAGGTTCGTAATTATCTCACACTTACCTTACGGAGCTACACCGCAGAAGGGCCGACTATGCCGAATCGGGATTTCAAATTTCGCGGTTTCCAGCATTCGATGTACTCGCGGTTTGCTCATTAGGTGTCGATCATGCCGTATTCGACAACCTAAGCATTCGCAAATATAATATAGACCCTCTTTTTTATTGCATTATTAATACACAAGTCAAAGCTAAGTTTGCTGTCAATAGTAATTCCTAGCAGTTTAGCCTGATTTACTAACTCTATTTGGGTTTTGTTTCTGGAGAATATAGTAAAGTCTGTGGGAACAGGTTTAGATGAAAAGATGAGTAGTTTAGATTTATTAGGGTTAAGTAACAGCTGTGATGGGTTTAGCCAGAGTTCTATGGATGTAAAGGCCTTTTGTGTTAACTTTTGGAGGTCAGAGAAGTTATTGGAGGTACAGATTATGGTTGAATCATCTGCATATTGTATGGTAATATAGACAGAGGGAACTTTATGTAGGTCATTTATAAAAATGTCGAATAGTAGGGGTCCTAAGATTGACCCCTGGGACACTCCTATGTTATTTGGGAGAAAGCTAGAGAGGTTATTCTGCTATTTTATGGATTGCTGTCTGTTTTCCAAGTAACTAATGAACCAGGTTAGGGTGGCATCAGAGCATCAAAGTGATTGCAGTTGCTGGATAAGTTTGATGTAGGAGACTCTGTTGAATGCTTTTGAGAGATCCAGTAACAGGACTGATGTAAGTAGGTTACTATCTAGGGCATTATAGATGAAATTTGTGAAGGAGACTATGGCAGTAATGGTACTGTGGGATGGTCGAAAAAAAATGTTGTGAAGGGGATAGTAGGTTGTTGCTGGTTAGATATTCAACCAGTTGTTTGTGGATGCATTTTTCCATTATTTTAGCTAGAAGGGACAGTATAGAAATGGGTCTAAAATTAGATCATGAGGCTTTCCACCTTTATGAAGTGGGGTGATTATTGATTTTTACAGAGCTGGGGGACTGTGTGTTCTGCAAGTGATAGGTTTATAAAGGTACTTACTGGGAAACCTATTGCCTTAGCACTAATTTTGAGGTCTACTGGGGGGAGGCTATCAGTGGATAAGGAGCCTGGTTTCAATTTTCCAAGTAATGTTTGTATCTGAGAGGTTAATACAGGTTGGAAGTTAAAGGATGGTATGGAGCCGATATTGCCCTGAGGTATGGTGGATGGGTTAATGGGGGTTTGGGTATTGCCTGCGTTTACTAAGGTAAGGACAATATCAATAAAGGTTTTATTAAATATTTCAGTCATTTCAACTGGGCTTTTGTCTGGAAATGGAGATGGGTTTTGGGTGCTGCCAGGATTTAGTAATGAGTTGATAGATTTCCAGAAAAGTCTGGGATTATTACTGTGGGTGTTTATTTGTTGAGAGAAGTAAGTCTTTTTGTCCTGATTAATGGCCTGTTTTGCTTTGTTTCTAAGTATTTTGAAGGCGGTTTCATTGGGTGGGGTCTTATGTGGTTTGGTTAACTTAGATAGCCAAAGAGCATGATTATGTTTAACTCTCTTTTTTCTTATGGGGACTATGGAGTAAGGGTATCTAGGAAGACAGTATTGACATAATGTACTGCTTCATCTAAGGGAATATATTTCAATGGATTCCAGTTTAGTGTTTGTAATAGGTTGCAAAACTGAGACTGGCTAAAATTGGCTAGATTTCTGGTATATTTGTATGAATGAATGCTTGGGGTGGAGGTTGATAGTCTGTGTATCAGGGCTGGTATGTGGTCACTTAGGGTGTTGGGAAGTGTGATGGGATTGGAGTAGTATTGTGGGTGGGATACTAATATCCAATCTAGGGTGGATTCAGGGTGATTGTTTGTTGTATGTGTTGGGGTTTGTATAAGTTGTGTAAATTTGAACAGATTGATGGAGTTTGTGGAGTTGTTTGGTGTGTAGCTTAAGCCAGTTTATAGTAGTGTCACCGAGGATGATGGTTTCATTTGAGATGTAGTGGTTAGACCATAATAGGAAGTCTTCCAGTGTTGGAATATTGGGGCCTGAAGGAATATAGATTGTGGCAATAGATATTTGTTTATGGTTGTTGAAAATAGTGATGCTAACAGGATTTCCATATTATTAAAGGTGGGGACTATTTTTGGGTGGAGTATTATGTTTAAGTGGTTATGGTATATAAATGCTAGGCCTTCCTATTTCTTATGAAGTCCATTTTTCATAATATTTGATATCCAGGAGGAAGTATTTCTGAGTCTGATATCTGGGGTTTGAGCCATGTTTCTGTTTGAGCGACTATATCAGGTGTATACTGTGTAAGCCATGCATGGAAGTCAGATACTGTGTTGCAGATACTACGGATGTTTAACATCATGATGCAAAGGTCTTTTGGTGTTTTCACTGAGAGTGATGTAGAGTTGTTAACATGTTGGGTGGGAAAGGGTCCAGGGTTTGGATGAATATCTCTACTTTGGCATAATAACATGAAGCTAGTGGTTTGGATTGTGGATGAAATGTAGCTAAGTATGGAGTATGCATATGAGATGTATAATTGTTTGATTTTAGGTATATTAAAATGCAGTTTGGTCTTGAAAGTGGTGATGTCTCTGTGATTGAAGAGTGATGGTGAAATATCAGAGTAACTATTTTGGGATGAGTTATGGTATATGTATGCTGTAGTTTTTGTTGGGGTTAGTTGATGTAGTGTGGTGTTGTGAGAAGTGAGGTGGTAGAGAGTAAGTAGGTTAAAGAAGTTTAGGGATGTTACTAATAGTAGAGTTAGAGTGTGTATGACGTGAGATATAGGAGGGTTTTAGTTGTTTTCGGTGTGGGATGTGATGAACTCAGGGGGGCTTAGAGCCTATGAGGAGGTTGGAAGGAGTGGCCAGTGATGTATAAAGCTAGAGATAATGGGGGCAGGAGAGAATTGGGGGGAGGGTAGGGGAGCGGAGTGAACAGAGCAAATGGAACGGGCTTGCCCTGCAGGGCTGAGAGTGAAAAAACTATCAGTGGAGGAATAAGGAAAGGTATGTGGAATCAAGCATTTAACTTTATTGAGTAGGGTTATCAACAATACACTTATGGTGGCGACTGTGCACTAAACCTAATTAATAGGGTTGGGTAGGTATTTTCATAAGTTTGCAGCAATTATTTAACTGGGATAAATAAGTTACTGTAAAATATTAGTAGGCTAAAATATAGGTGGGTAGCACCATGCAGTGGTGATTATGAGGAATTTACTTTAACCAAATATTGACTGGAGCTTAGGTTGGGGTTAGTTTTGGGAGCCCAAAACAACAGGTATATAGCTTGCAACAGGTATACAGCTTGCAAAACAGTAATTTAATAGAAGGAACAGCTGAAAATAACACATATATTTAAATGACTGGGGCAGCATACTGAACAGATTTGTCCATATGTGTAAATGGCAAGTGGGTTGGGATAGAAAACAATAAGAGTAAGTGAGTACAAATTAGAATTTCATGTCTACATCCCTGCAGCAGATGTGCACGCCTGTCAGAAGAACCCTGCGATTCTGTACAGTTCTGTTTTAAGTATCTCTATCTCCCCTTTTAATTTACAAAATTAGGCTGAGAAAATAGAATGGATAGGTTTACTGTCAAAAAGTTGAAGGTCAAAAAAATGTATTCACTTGACTGAACTAACATTCCGAATTTGGCAATGTTTTTACAGAATGTCAAAAAATCATCAAATCGACGTCTGCCTTCGAACAAATTTGGAATGTCATGAGGTGACGTCAGACCCTCAGGAAGTTGTGCTGAAGCTGCTGTATAAATTGTATATCTACAGTACAAGTTTTACAGTTTTGCAGGGGGGTCAAGCCCCCTTGCACCCCCACACCTCCTGCAAATTATATATTCCAACTCTGAGATCGCACTACAGTGAGGAAAAGGGTAAATTTCCTGATCCCCCCTGTAGTGCAATCTGTTATCAGAATGCTGAATGCACATTAGCAAATGCACACTAGCATTCATTAATGTGCATTCAAACATTTCAGAATGGCATTACAGAAACTGGAAAAGATGTATTCGACCATCCCAGTTTCATGTAAGTGCCGTTCCATATTTTAATAGTAAACTGAATGGATATATTCATGTAGTAAATCAAAAATATTGTAATGCAAATGTAAAATAAAAGTAAGTGTTCTATGTTTCTGTAAATTAAAATGTGAGATTGAGATGACCTGGTCATACCCTAACTTAGGACCTGTTTAGATAATTGTACGTATTTTTCCAGGTCATATTTTTACAACAGGAGAACCTGTTTTAGGTTAAACATGAAATGCTTACTTCTTTTGCTACCACACACAACAAACACCTCTGTCTTATGTAAAAATTAAACAAACATTTAAATATTCTTTTGCTTACAATACATTTATTTAACATTTGTTTACTGGGAAAGTCCTACTTGGAATGAAGCCAATTTTCAGAGGAGACCCGGGGAGAAAAGCTCCAGACGCATGTCTTTGAAATGTGGGAGGAAACCGGAGCACCTAGAAGAAACCCACACAAACGCAGGAAGGACATGCAGACTCTGCACAGAAGGCACTCCAGCCAAGAACTGAACAGGAGAACCTCTTGCTGTGAGGCAACAATGTTATCATTGCACCACTGCACCTCCCGTACATGAGAAATACTTATATCTTTAGTTAATATATTCAGGCTCATTTTGTTTCCCATGCACAAGACTTTTGCTTACAGTACTGATAAGACACTTCGATGTGTACATCAGCAAACATTGACTCTTAAACTGTCCTTAAAAATACAAAAACGAACTCATTGTGATAATTGTACATTTTAGAATGAGAGGAAGGGCTAAGCATATTTTAATTTAATAACATATAAACATCATCTTTATAAAACCATGATTCTCCAAGCTTGAGCACTGTTCTGGCCACCTGAGAGAAAATTGTGTGTGTGTGTGTGTGTGTGTGTGTGTGTGTGTGTGTGTGTGTGTGTGTGTGTGTGTGTGTGTGTGTGTGTGTGTGTGCGTGCGTGCGTGCGTGTGTGTGTGTGTGTGTGTGTGTGTGTGTGTGTGTGTGTGTGTGTGTGTGTGTGTGTGTGTGTGTGTTACTAGTTAATCTCCTTATGGCATTGACTTCAACTGCATCTAGATAGAACTTTGCTTGATTATGTTTTGTTTCAGCAGATACCTCATTTCTAAGGTCCAAAACTGTTGGATTTCCCCTGGAACAAACAGGAGGACTCATGTTTGATATTTTTAACATCTGGTGCTATACATTATTAATATTGTCTTGATTTGAAGGTTCTGCATATTGTACAAATATCACTTTGTTTTGCACTGGATGTCCACAGTCCAAACCTTTGCAGGAAATAAAACCAATAATACCAATATATGTAAGTGAAGTGCTTTCTTCCCTAACCATTAACTGGATCTCCCAGCAAAAGAACAATGTCTTGTTCTCAAAATGAGCTTGCGATAGTACCTTATTTTAGGCTCATTGCTTGGGACAAAAATTGTCATTCCTTTCCCACTAAGACAGGCCAAGTACCACATTTTAATGTCATATTATTTATCAAAATATCTGTCATAATAGCAGTCATTAAATCAAAGGAAACATTGCTCAGTTCATGTGACAGTGAAAATTTTACATTCCTGAAGTAGTTTAAGAAATTTCCTTTCCACTAACCATATATTATTTGTGTTGGAAATCCAGATTCATCTACTGCATTGGAAAATCAAAATCTCATGCCCATTATTCAAACTTTCACATACCAGCACTCTTCAAGAAAAATCTTGATGATTGGATGGGAGATGGGAAATTCACCCTGGGGATCACTTCTGTGGCTCTGCTTGACAGGAGCACAGGAAAATAATTTTCTTGGGTGGCGAAAGCCAGGGTACCTTTTTGGCAAGGTTTATATAGGCCCTAGGGCCAATAGCCTAGTACCTACCTATGAACCTATGAACTTTACTACTTCTTTTTTCGGCACATACTTTGCAACACCAGATGGATATAATTTTCATAATTAACATTCAAAGATTACAATGAGGGTCAAAAAAGAAATGCCCTCTCATTTAAAAAACAGATGTTAATGTTAATTAAGTAATATGCATGTAATTTTTCTTAGTAATGCATTTAGTTCAAATGTTTTTGTATTCTCTATGTCCTTCAAATCTCATTCTCAATTTTCTCTCATGCACTTTAATTGTTTTCTCATTTTCCCTCAAAAAGGATCTGAGAATCACAGCAATATGTCACTGAATACATTACTGAAAACGTGACATACTTAATGCATAAACTGTACCTAGTAACAGCATGAAAACAACTTTCATTATAAAACAATACGTATATAATAATGTGCAGAGCACCTTTGCTATAATCAAACTATACACATTACAAGTGGCAGCAACCTTTTTAAACAAAATGTACAAATTAATTACAATTTGACTAGTTATCATTCTTCCGATGAATGAACATTTCCACAAGGTAGTCCATAGTTTCTCTATTGCACAAGTTAATAACTTGATGCAGTTGTCTATAGTCTCTCTTGCTCTCGCTCTCGTTTTCTCTCTTTTGCATAAGTTAATGATTTGATGCAGTTGTCCATAGTCTCTCTTGCTCTCGCTCTCGTTTTCTCTCTATTGCACAAGTTAATAACTTGCTGCAGTTGTCCATAGTCTCTCTTGCTCTCGCTCTCATTTTCTCTCTGTTGCATAAGTTAATAACTTGCTGCAGTTGTCCATAGTCTCTCTTGCTCTCGCTCTCATTTTCTCTCTGTTGCATAAATTAATAACTTGCTGCAGTTGTCCATAATCTCTCTTGCTGTCGCTCTCGTTTTCTCTCTGTTGCACAAGTTAATAACTTGCTGCAGTTGTCCATAGCCTCTCTTGCTCTCGCTCTCGTTTTCTCTCCATTGCACAAGTTAATAACTTGCTGCAGTTGTCCATAGTCTCTCTTGCTTTCACTCTCGTTTTCTCTCTGTTGCACAAGTTAATAACTTGCTGCAGTTGTCCATAGTCTCTCTTGCTCTCACTCTCATTTTCTCTCTATTGCACAAGTTAATAACTTGCTGCAGTTGTCCATAGTCTCTCTTGCTGTCACTCTCGTTTTCTCTCTGTTGCACAAGTTAATAACTTGCTGCAGTTGTCCATAGCCTCTCTTGCTGTCGCTCTCGTTTTCTCTCTGTTGCACAAGTTAATAACTTGCTGCAGTTGTCCATAGTCTCTCTTGCTGTCGCTCTCGTTTTCTCTCTGTTGCATAAGTTAATGATTTGATGCAGTTGTCCATAGTCTCTCTTGCTCTCGCTCTCGTTTTCTCTCTATTGCACAATTTAATAACTTGCTGCAGTATTCCATAGTCTCTCTTGCTGTCGCTCTCGTTTTCTCTCTATTGCACAAGTTAATAACTTGCTGCAGTTGTCCATAGTCTCTCTTGCTGTCGCTCTTGTTTTCTCTCTATTGCACAAGTTAATAACTTGCTGCAGTTGTCCATAGTCTCTCTTGCTGTCGCTCTCGTTTTCTCTCTATTGCACAAGTTAATAACTTGCTGCAGTTGTCCATAGTCTCTCTTGCTCTCGCTCTCGTTTTCTCTCTGTTGCATAAGTTAATAACTTGATGCAGTTGTCCATAGTCTCTCTTGCTCTCGCTCTCGTTTTCTCTCTGTTGCATAAGTTAATGATTTGATGCAGTTGTCCATAGTCTCTCTTGCTCTCGCTCTCGTTTTCTCTCTGTTGCATAAGTTAATAACTTGCTGCAGTTGTCCATAGTCTCTCTTGCTCTCGCTCTCGTTTTCTCTCTGATGCATAAGTTAATGATTTGATGCAGTTGTCCATAGTCTCTCTTGCTCTCGCTCTCGTTTTCTCTCTGTTGCATAAGTTAATAACTTGCTGCAGTTGTCCATAGTCTCTCTTGCTCTCGCTCTCGTTTTCTCTCTGATGCATAAGTTAATGATTTGATGCAGTTGTCCATAGTCTCTCTTGCTCTCACTCTCGTTTTCTCTCTATTGCACAAGTTAATAACTTACTGCAGTTGTACATAGTCTCTCTTGCTCTCACTCTTGTTTTCTCTCTGTTGCATAAGTTAATGATTTGATGCAGTTGTCCATTGTCTCTCTTGCTCTCGCTCTCGTTTTCTCTCTATTGCACAAGTTAATAACTTGCTGCAGTTGTCCATAGTCTCTCTTGCTCTCGCTCTCGTTTTCTCTCTATTGCACAAGTTAATAACTTGCTGCAGTTGTCCATAGTCTCTCTTGCTCTCGCTCTCGTTTTCTCTCTGTTGCACAAGTTAATAACTTGCTGCAGTTGTCCATAGTCTCTCTTGCTCTTGCTCTCGTTTTCTCTCTATTGCACAAGTTAATAACTTGCTGCAGTTGTCCATAGTCTCTCTTGCTCTCGCTTTCTCTCTGTTGCATAAGTTAATGATTTGATGTAGTTGTCCATGGTCTCTCAGTGTTGTACAAAATTTCTTTACCAAAAACTTTGTTTCTTGTAGGATGACATACATACATTTGCTGATGATGTGCAAGTCTTAAAAAGGGATGTTTTGTCTGTGTGATCTCTCAGGATTCAGATCTGCCATCTCTTGGTGCAAAAGTGGAACAGTTCATAAGGAGATTTCACTCTTGGTATTCAGAGTTCATTTGGTTGGAAGGCACTGGCATAAACATGGATGAACATCATGACCTTCTTGTTTTTTGATGTTCTTCAGGGTTTCTGAAAAGAAAGGGGATCATATTCTTATAAGTTTTATCTGATACTGAGTCCTTTTTATGCATAAAAAATATACATTGCATTTTCTCAACATTTTATTTGGTAATTTAATGCTTATGACCCCAGTCAGTTTTATTTCATAACTAGGCATTGATCTATATGTTACCAGATGGGTTGCAAACTGGCTCACTGATAGAACCCACGTAGTCAAAATGGGGAAGCAACCTCAAGCAGTAGACCCATAACAAGTGGCATACCCCAGGGTTCGGTCTTGGGGATATACTTTTCTGAGGTGCAGGCCAAAACCAGTAAGCTATGGCTGACCAAGTTTGCAGATGACATCAGTTCTCCTAGTGAAGTGGGCATCCTTCAAGAGGGTCTAACTCAGACAAATGACTGGTGCCAGAAACATGGTCTCAAGCTGAATACCAAGAAATGCATCACCATCCCCTTTGAGGAGAGTGATGTCCCCACAAATTATCACATTAATAACAATGTACTAAGCACTCAATCAGTTGTGAGGGATTTGGGCACCCAGGTTGATAGCAACCTGACTTTTGACCACCATGTTTCTTCCATGATTCAGAAAGCCTTCTATATGGCCCACCTCATAAGTAAGGGTATCTCATCCAGGAACAAAGAGGTCATAACATCCCTGTATTCTTCCCTTATAAGGCCCATTATTGAGTACAACATACCTTTCGGCATGTACCTCGCAAAGCACATGCGGCAGCTGGAGAGACCACAGAGGTTCCTCACCAGGAGAATCCAGGGCCTCAAACATCTTCCATATACAGATAGGCTAAAAGCCCTAGCCCTCTACTCAGTTTCATACAGACTCCTCAGAGGTGACCTCTGTCTGGCATACAAGGTAATCATGGACCCCACCTTGATTAGACTGCTGCATATCCGCAAGTCAAGCTCCACTCGAGTAACCCACACGTGTGGCCTCAACCTGGTCTGTGACATCAGCAGGACTTGTTGGCAGGACATATTTGTGTCACAGAGACTCCCTCATCTATGGAATAGACTCCCTCTCCACATCACGCAGAGTACCTCTTTACACCTTTATAAGTGCAACCTGGATAACTGGATGGGAAACAGAAAATATACCCCTGGGATTCCACCCATGTCCCTGCTGTACAGGAGCATTGGGTGCTGATTTGTCTAAATATGGGCTAAGCTCTTGGCTAGGCTTAAAAGGGACCCAGGGCCAATAGCCTAGTAAACTCCTATGATCCTATGAACTTCATAAGTGATTACTGGTTGTTTTCTCTATGGCTGTACTTGTATAACCACTAGTCCTACTTTGATAATAACATTGGGCCTTGTCAATTTAGATCCCATTTACTTGCATTGTTATACTGGTGAACCATTACCAGATGTCATTTTTCAATGTAACCTCTGTCTGTTACCTTTTGTTCTATAAATCATTACTGAGAGTTTATCCAGCTTTCCAGACCCTCTTTTATACCCAAAGAATGTTGGTCTTAAAGCTAGTCCCACAGTTTTGTAAATGCAGGTATATGGTATGGCTTGTCATAAAACCATTATGTGCCAGCAGACATTCTGTGAAAATGCCCCTCTGATAACCCCTGTCTGGGCCAGTGATCAAGGAGCCTTAATCCTCACCACTGACTCCTGTGGGAACATTCACTTTCAGAGAAATAGATACACACAGTATTTCCAGATGCAGCTCTCTGAACCAAGTACAATTTCCCTTAACAGCACACAGGGAATGCAGTCAGCCCGAGGTCTGGATTTCTTTATATCTGTCTCCCTCCAGGGCCCAATAAGGCTCCATGGTAGCACAGCTATAGGGTTAAGTCCTCAGCTGAGTGTCCATACCAAGTCCTCCAGCACCCACTCTGTGGAACCAGTGCTTTGTGTCCCTGCTGCAAGTAGCTGACACACACACACACACACACACACACACACACACACACACACACACACACACACACACACACACACACACCACGGGGAAAGGCTGGTACAGATTTACCTGCTGTGTCCCCTTCTGCCCAGAGTATAAGGTAGTTATCACTGCCACCAGACACTCCACAATCAGCTACCCTAAGGCCCTTAACAAAGGGTGTCCAATTATACTGTGTAATATTAATACTAATTCAAATGGTAGTAATTGATCAAGACAGCTAGGCCTTCAGTGCCACCAAATAAATATAAGCACTCTCAAAGGTAAATACTTTCTCAAAGGACCAGCCACAACAAAAGTTTTAAATATATGTAATAATAAATAATAAAAGAGCATGACAATACTGAATATATATTTACAGTAAATGGCAAAGTAAAATTCACAGGAAATATCGAAAATAACATTGATGGACAGACTCAGACAAATAGGTTCATAGGTAAGTACTAGGTTGTCTGCCCAAGGGCATTTATAAGCCTAGCCAGAGTGTGTTGGTTTTTGCCACCCCCTTAGATTAGTTCCCTGTGCCTCTGACCAGCAGAGCCATTAGTTCCCTGTGCCTCTGTCCAGCAGAGCCACTGCAGTGATCCCCAGGGTAAATTTTCCATTTCCCATCCACCCATCAGGGTTTCTCTTGAAGAGTACTACTGAGGGGCTCTGCCTGATGTATATTGGAATCTTGCTCCAAAGCATGGGGAGTCTCTGGGTCAGGAATCTATCCCTCCAGCACATCCTATTTATCATTGTGGTAAGGTTTATATCCCTAGAGCGTGTGGCTCTCAGGGATTTGTTTTTTTAGGTGGAGCATATCCATCAATTCTGGGTTGGACATGGCCTTATATGTCAAGCAGAGATCACCTCTGAGTAAGCAGTATGCAACCGAGTACAGCTGGAGTTTCTTTAGTCAGGCTGCATAGGACATCTGTTTGAGGCCAGTAGTTCTCTTGGTGAGGTACTTTTGTGGTCTTTCCAGCTGTTGCAGGTGCCTTGTAAGGTACATCCCAAATGGGGCATTGTATTCTATAATGGGTCTAATAAGTGACGAGTAGAGAGGCACAATAACCTCCTTTGTTCTGGATGCGAACCCTTTTGAGATTAGGTGGGCTACATAGAAGGATTTTCTAACCATCTTGGCAATATGATTATCAAAGGAGAGATTGGGTCCCCAGATCTCTTATTACTTTTTATGTATTTAGGGGACTGCCACCTATGTGGTAGTTCGCGGGTACTTTGTTTTTTCCAAAGGGGATGACAATGCACTTTTTGGCATTCAGCTTGAGGCCAAGATTTTGACACCAGGCATTTGTCTCAGTGAGACCCTTCTGGAGGGTGTCTGTATCAACCGGAGAATCAATTATGGCCCCTAGTTTGCATTCATCTGTGAACTTGGTCAGCCAAAGTCCTCCTGTGCTTGCCTGTACCTCTGAGAAGTATATACCGAACAGGTAGGGTCCTAGGACTGAGCCCTGGGGGACGCTACTTGTAACCGGTTTAGAGTCAGACCCATGTGGGTTCTGTCCATGAGCCAATTTGCAAGCCATCTCATGACATAGGGGTTAATGTTCAGGTTGGTGAGTTTGTCTATAATACCAGAATGGGGAATGGTGTCAAAAGCCTTTGCGAGGTCTAGGTAGGCTATGTGGTCTTCCTTACCCTCATCTAATGCCTTGGTAACTGTCTCAAAGAAGTCCACCAGGTTTAGGAGGCATGATCTGCCCTTAACAAAGCCAAAGTGGGTGGGGTCCAAAGTTTGGAGGTTCCCAATGTCTCTGTTAATGAGTTCCATGATGATGCGCTCCATAGCCTTGCAGACTAGGCTAGTCAGGCTTATAGGGTGATAGTTCCCTGAGTCCGTTGTGGTGCCACTTTTGCAGAGTGGGATAACTGTTGCTGTGTGCCACTCTGTGGGTACGTAGCCTGTAGAGAGGCTAAGTTTGAACAGTGTGTTTAGGTGAGGGGTTAGTTCAATTTGGAGCTCTTGTAAGACACAGCCTGGGACACCGTCCGGTCCCATTGAGGCTATGTTTATGGCTTTGGATAGGGCTGTTTTAACCTGTGTGTCGGTGATTGCTGGGGCCTTACATTCTTCTGGTATGGTAATGAACCCTTTAGGGGGTAAGAGGGGTGTGAGGTTTGCACTGAACCTGTCTGCCAAAATGTTGGCAAGATCAGCTGGTTCAGTGTATTTTGTGCCATTCTGCACCAACTCAGAGCAGATCTGAGAGTTTCCACTTAGATTCTTGACATAGCTAAAGAACGCTTTGTGGTTATCTTTGGAGTCCTTGGCAATTTTTCTTTCAAAGCTGGCCTTGGATGATTTAATGAGGGATCATAGTTTCTTACTGATACTGATCAGGGATGTCTTTCCTTCTACAGATTTTGCTCTTATCTGTACTAGTTTCCTCCTTCTGTTGTAGAGCATGTTTATGGCAGGGGTCCACCAGACTGATTTCCTTTTCTTGGAGGAGTGAGTCTTGGTTTTACTTGGTATAGCATGATCCATGCATTCCTGTAGATGATCATAGAGTGCCTTTGTATAGTTTTCAGCAGCTTGGACAGCATTGTTCATTGGCGTGGAGGCTGTGGACCTTTCCACCTCTGTCTTAAGCAATGTGAAGTTTGCTTTTGAAAAGTTTTTCACAGTGATTTCCTTGATTGGGGTTGGGGGCAGAATGTGAATATCCAGAGTGATTGGTCTGATCTAACCAGCGAGGGGTTGACGTCAGGCATGGACACCCATGTTGGTGATGACCAGGTCCAATATGTTGTTCCCTCTGGTGGGGGTGTTGACCAATTGATCTAGGGTGTTCAAGTTTATAAATTCTAGGAAGCGTTGGGCAAAGGAGTTAGTACTTGAGTAGTTCTCCCAGTTAATGTTTGGGTAGTTGAAATCACCCAGTATTAGGGTGTTTGGTAGGACCTTCATATTTCTCAGTGTCTCCAGAAATGCGGAATGGGGGTCCTGGGTCATGGTGGGTGATCTGTAGCAAGCTACAATTTGGATTGCAATCTTGCCTGTTGTTAGTTGCACCTGGATGATCTCTGATGCATTGTGCTGCACCACTAACCTGTAGGTGTAAGTATCCTTGATGACTATGGATACACCCCCACCTTTTGTGTTTTGGCCTGGGTTCTGTGGCCGAAAGGTATGGTATGAATTATAGCCTGGTAGTGCTGGGGTGCTCTCTGGAGCCTTAAACCAGGTTTCTGTTACTGCACAGATATCGATGTTCTCCATACTGAAGAGTGCCTTGAGTGCGTGCATTTGGAGGTTTAGACTTCTGGCGTTGAGTAGCATTACCCTTAGTTTTTGGTTACTTGTGCTATTTACAGTGGTGGGTTTGTCTTTTGAACCTTGCCTAAAAAGGCACTATGGGGGTGGCAAGAGCCTTTGCCAGTATTTGAAAGCCTAAGGGTGAAAGGTGCAAGTCATCTCTTGGGAAGCAACGTGGCTTGTCGAGCATGTCATACCAGGCGGACAGATACTGGATCCCCTTTGAATGACACCAGAAACTTAGCCAATTGTTGAAGTTGATAAATATTTCTTTATACTGTGGCATCATTCTTGGTGAGGGCAGGATGCTACTCAGGGTCAGGATCATACCTGCCTGGGTTACATGATCAGAGAGCTCTTCCATGTCTCTTTTCATGTAGTGCAGGGAGGTATGTCTCAGGTCATTCACACCAACATGTACAATGACAGAGTCATATTTGTACTTGTTCTGGAGTGACCTGAGTGTTTGTGTTATCTGGTGGATCCTGGCACCCGACAGGCAGCTAACTGTGACCTTCTCCTTGTCCAGCCTAGTTAATCGGACATCAGTGTGCCTGACTATAGAGTCACCTATCACTAGTGTGTTGGGTATGGTATTTTGGCTTAAGGGCTGTGATTGCGTGGCACACTGATTATGTGAAGTATGTGTTTTATGGTTGGTGATGGGTTGTGGAGGTTGCTTGGATGTCTGCTTTGGAGGTCTCTGTTGCTTTTGCAGATTTTTATTTAGAGCCTCCAAGTATGTTTTTGTGTATTTATGTGTTATTTGCCTATGTTGGTTTGTTAGGTCTATGTGAGACTGGTGGTGTGTTGCAAGTATTTGGTGGTAGGAGGAGAGGGTTGTCTGTGTACATGAGGCAGTTGTAACATTGCCTCAAAATGCCCAGATTCACCAGTTGGATTGGAGAGTACACTGGAAACTGCCCTTTGGATGTGCCTGACTAGGTAGAGTGAGCTGCTTTTCTGACTGACTGGTGGGGACGAATAGAGAGCCTTGCCCTTCTGGACCATATAAGGGGGGGCTAATGCTAGGTGTATTTAGTGCTTGCTATGAGTTTTAAGCAAGTGCTGGACTGTAAAATGAATGGTTTGAGTCCTAAAGTTGAAGATTTGTCTAGTTCCAAGGGAAAAACTGAAGAGTAGACTTCGTAAAGTCGGGAATAGTTTAACCCTAGCTAACCAGCGCTGCCTGGCGAGCAAAACCACGCAAATGCGGTTTTTATATCAGAAAAATTAAAGAGATAGAAATTAGCCCAAAATGGCCAATAAAACTACAGTTTCTGGGCAGAAACCACTCCTCCAAGGGCAGGTAGGCTGTTCAGAGCTCCCCACTCTTACTGGTGAACAAAGAAACTTCCTTAAATAAAGAAAAACAATATCTAAACTAAGTTTCACTATATTTTCCTGACTGAATCTAGGAGAATTACTATTCCCCACTTACTTAACAGAGCAAGGCAGATGCTGTGATGAATGGTCCTACTTGTTGTCAGGCCCAAGACGGAATACTCAATACTGTGAGGTTTCTCTTTGTAATATCTAAAATTTCCAAGATGGCTGGCAGAATGACCTCATCTGGTCACCTGATTCTAGGTTCTCATACTATTCCCCTTTAAAGCTTGAGACAGGATGTTATTATAGATGTGATAAGATGCATATCCAGAGTTTTGCTAATGTTTATGGCAGTGCCTGGGGCTTCCCCTCTTTACTGAGCTAATGAACAAAGGCGTCTTCCAGACATGCCTTCTCCAGTCCTATTCAGATCAGTGAATAAGCACTTCCATGGCCCAACAGGTGGTCCAACTAACAGTATTTTTTCAAGTAAGAAGTAAGCTAGATGTTTAACCCCTTCTCTTCCAGTATCCTTTGCTAACATATATGCATGCATTCTCACATGTATATTCATTTTCTGTTCAGCTGGACCCACTGTTGATACATTTTTAACACTTGCAACTTTACAAACACATTTTGATTTTCAAATGCATACAGTTCTAATACATTTGTAACATAAGCATCTGTACAAATCAGTTTAATATTTAAATGCCAAACAGTTTTAATACATTTGTAATATAAGCATTTGTGCAAATCAGTTTGATATTCAAATGCCATTTAGTTCTAATACATTTGTAACACAAGCATCTTGTATAAATCAGTTTGACACTCAAAGGACATATCATTCTTTACAGAACTCCAGCTGGCTATGTTGGCACTAGTCCATATCAACACATCTCTCTCCTCTTTGAAGACTCAAGCAACTTTTCAAGTGACCCTGAAGAAATGTGGCTTGAGAGAAATAAGACTATCTGGGAATATTTTACCCCATTCCCTGTCTTGAGAGCCCATCTGCATTGGCATTGCTGACCCCACTATGGTTTTGTACTGTCATGTCATATGCCTGCAATCCTAAGCTCACCTTAATAACCTGGCATTTTTTGGCTGGCTCTATGTAGCCATGTTAAGGGATTGTAGTCTATATAACTCCAGTGAATTTCCTTTCATATAGATAAGACTGACGTTTCTGCAGTGCCCATACTATGGCTAGACATTCCTTTTCTACAGCTGCATAACATTCCTCCCTGGGTTGGAGTCTATGTCTGAGATATACCACTAGGTGCTCTTCTCCCTCTGAGGAAACCTGGCTAAGTACAATCCCACCACCATGGTTTCAAGCATCCACCTGCACAACAAATTATTTGCTTTAATCTGGACTGGCTAACACAGCTCAGTTAAGCTTCTGGAATGCTTGCTCACCTGCTGGGGTCAACACTACCATATCTAGCCTGTTTTTCCTTGTTATGTCTGTGAGGGGAGCAGCTAGTGTACTATAATTGGGGACAAATATTTCATAGTAACCCGCTGTCCATAAGAATGCCCTCATCTGCTTTTTGGTAACAGGGCAGGCCATGCCTGAATGGCTACCACTTTGGCAGGTTCTGGCCTGATCGTACAACTCCCCACTCTATGCCCCAGGTAGGAGACCTCTGCCATACCCACCTGACACTTACTAGGCTTAATGGTCAACCCTGCCCTTTGCAGTCCAGCACCTCCCTGACATGCTGAAGGTGCTCTTGCCAGGAATGGCTTTAGATGGCAATATCATCCAGGTAAGCAAGAGCATAATCTCTGGCTCCTGGTAGGATACAATCTACCAGCCTCTGGAAAGTGGATGGAGTATTTTTCATCCCAAAGGACATCTTCGTGAACTCATACAAGCCAAAAGGAGTCACAAAGGCTGACTTCTCTCTAGCGTTGGCAGTCACGGCCACCTGCCAGTAGCCCTTGCACAGATCAATAGTGGCCAGATACATGGCCCCACCCAGCTTCTCTAAGGCTTTATCTGTCCTAGGCATGGGGTAAGCATCTGATTCTTTGTGACTATTTAGTCTTCTGTAGCCCAAACAGAACCTGGTGCTGCCATCCTTCTTTGGTACCAGCACCACTGGGGAGACCCAGGGACTATTGGATTACTCCCAGTTCCAATATCTCCTGTATCTCCTCCCTCAGTGTCTGTCTGACTCAGTCAGGCACCCTGCAAGGGGCCTGTCTGACAGGTCTTTGGGTCTCTGTATCCACATGGTGCTGCACCAGGTGGGTGCACCCAGGTTTCCCAGTGAGCATATCCCCAGATTCCTGTAACACTGCTCAGACTTCTCAAACCTGGGTAGGGGATAGCCACTGGGGCATTGCTACCCCTTCCACTGAGGTGTCAGTCCAAGCTTCACTGAGGAGATCAGTCACCAGATCCCCCTCAGACTCCTCCTGCCATCCATGGCAAATACTCAGCACAATGGCCTGCCTATCATGGTAAGGCTTCATCATGTTAACATGGTACAATTTGTGCCCCCTGCCTTCTGCCTAGCAATTGGATGGCAGAGTGGTGCAGTGGTATTGTTGCCTCACAGCAAGAGGTTCTCTGGTTTGAGTCTCGGCTGGAGTTCCTTCTGTGTGGAGTCTGCATGTCCTCCCTGCATTTGTGTGGGTTTCCTCTGGGTGCTCCGGTTTCCTCCCATGTTTCAAAGACATGTGTGTGGAGTGTTTCTCCCCGGGCCTCTGCTAAAAATTGGTTTTGTTCCAAGTCAGACTTCCCCAGTAAATGAATGTTAAATAAATAAATAAATAAATTCTACTATGTAGTTAACATCACTTAGCACTTCGAAGGGTCCCTCCCAAGCTGCCTGCAACTTATTGTGTCTGACAGGAATGAACACCATTACCTGCTGTGCCACAGCACACTCTCTGGCTTGAGCATTTCTGTCATACCAGACCCATTTCTGCTGTTCTGTTGGGCTCTGGCCAGTTTCTCCTGGGCCAAGCCCATGAGCTCCCTAAGCCTTGTCCTGTGGTTTAGGACACATGTCACAACAGACTCCTTGTGGGATTCACACTCACCTTCCCACTCATTACGAATCAAATCTAAGAGCCTCTTCACCCCATGGCCATACAGGAACTCAATGGGTGAAAAACCTTTGGATTCCTGGGGCACCTCCCTGTATGCAAACAATAGATTAGGCAAATATTTGTCCCACTCTCTCTTAAACTTGTCTGCAAATGCCCATAGCATGGTCTTTAGCATAGACTTTAAATCTCTCCACAAGACTATTAGTCTGGGGGTGGTCTTTAGGTCCTTCAACCCACAGCACTCCCACCAACAAGCCAGCAGGTCTGATGTGAAACTGGCACCTCTGTTAGTCAGTATTTCTTTTGGGAAACCTACCCTGCTGAAAATCTCTAGCAAAGCATTTGTACCTCCTCTGCCTCAATGCAGGACAGAGCCAACACCTCAGGATGTCTAGTAGTATAAGTTTCTACCACTAGGATATACTTCTTCCCCGTGGAACTTGGGTTACTCAGAGGCCCCACAATATCCATAGGTAACCTCTGAAATGGCTCCTCAATCAGAGGCAAAGGCATCAAAAGAGCTTTAACCTTGTCTCCTGCCTTGCCTACTTTTTGGCACTACTCACAGATCCTGCATTATCTTGTTACATCCCCAACAATCCCAAGCTAATAAATGTTCTGCATAATATGTCTCTTGGTACTCTTTATGCCCATATGACCTGCAAAAAGAATGTCATGGGCTATGGCTGGAATTGCCAGATGGTAGGCTCTGGACACTACAAACTGCTGTATTACCTCAACTTCTAGCCTTCCCTCAGGGGGGTCCACTCTCTATACAGTAACCCTTTGTTCCAGTATACAGACTCCCCTGTTCCTTGAGAATCAGGTGCCTCCCTAGCTACTTCTCTCAAGCTTATTATGTAGGGTCTGAGAGCTGAGCCTATCTCAACTCTATCTTCTGACAGCAGTGCCTCACTTGTCAGCCTGAGTACTACTGCTCACCTCTGCCCTTGCAGTCAGCCTGTCCAAGGGAACATCAGTATGTACCAGCAGCTGTGGCTCATCTTCAAGCTCACTGCTAAAGGGTAGCTCCTTTCCTGAATCAGCCACATCACCAGTGCTGACTTCAGTGGTGTGGTCTGTCTCGGTTTCCCACAAAGGCTACCAGATCCATATGCCTATCTTCAACCCTGACTGTGCGTCACTGCATGCACAAAAGGTACTGCATTATCAACATCATTCCCTACCAAGACATCTACAGGAATATCCTCAAACACATCTACTTACTTTCTTTTTTTTCACCCTACCAGTCAAGGTGAACCCTGGCCAAAGGCATTTGGAATGGGATCCCTCCTAATGCTTTGACTGGAGTGGACTGCCCAAGCAAGTACTGCTCCTTTTTAACCACTGTAGGCTTCACAATAGTTATATCAGAGGCTGTTTCTCTCTTATCAGTGGCCTGTTTTCCATCCACCAAGACAGAATACAACCTCTGGTGGTAGTTTGACACTCTTGCTGTCTCCAGACAACTTACCTCTGGCATTCTGTTATTCCCACTTGCTGGCTTCCCCACCTTTTGTTCCCCACCTTGCCTCTGTGGACATCTATATGCTACATGGCCCCACTGGTTACATTTAAAACATTTAACCCTTGATACTGGCCATATACGCAAACTAGTGGCTTCCCCTGTTACTGGTGGACTCTGTTGTGGTGGTTTAGGATGTCCACCATGGGTTTCCTTATATCCATGTGCAGCACTAGGTATACCTTTCGTGTGCAGTGATGCCCTGCTTGTTAAGTACTAGATCCCCTTTTTCCCCAACACTTCTGCAGAGTTGCATTCCCTGTCTGCTGACCAGATTTTCAGACAAAAAGATCCTCAGACAAAGTGCTAAGGGCTTGTTGCTCACCAAAAGTTCTGCCAGCCCTTGAAAAGTGGTGATCTGACAACCACTCACCCACCTATAAAAATAAGTGCTTAATTCAGTAATATAATCACATACACGTTCATCTGCCTTGCGTCTGTGTTCACAAAACTTTTTTTCTGTAAACCTCAGATGTTAATTGAAAACACTGTCATAAATATTGCTTAACTTTCCATGGAATAAATGGGTAAGGAACTGTACACAGGCCCCTCGGTCAACATTATACTCTCTGCATACTCTTTCAAACATATGAATAAACTATCAAAATTATCACCTTCTTGGTACTGCGAAAGAAGTTTATTGACCTTTATTGCTTCTGTGGTATGGTTAATCCCTTCCCCATTACCTCAATGACCCTGTCAGTCAGCATTTTCTTTTCATGTTGCCTCTGCCTCTCATTTTCTTCAGCTTCCAAACATCCCAGTCTCTCTGCTAATTTTAATTCTCAATGTTTGGCCTCCAGTTCAAGTCTCTTTAACTCCAGATAGATTTTTAAGTCCTCTGAACTGTCCTGTTTCTGAGGGCTGCAAATTCCCATCACCAGACTGTTTATCCTCCTGGTTGGTGGTCTGAGCTGTGACCAAGGATGAAATAATTTCTTCTTTAGTCAGGATGACATACACCAGTCCTTTGGCTTCGCACATCTTGGCCAACTGGTTATTTGTCAGCTTGCCATAATCCTCACTAAACTAAACTAACAAAAAGTAAATAAGTAAAACTATTGTGATATGAAGCTCTGAATGTCTATCTTGTGGCTGCTGAGATTACAAACACCTTCTTTATTGACAACTGCTTACAGGCTACAGAAATTCAATATCCACAGCACTGCTCACCAAAATGTGATGACCCCTCTCTGGCCAGTGATCAAGAAGCCTCAATAATCACCACTGACATCTGTGGGGAATGTTCATTTTCAGAGAAATAGATACAAGCAGTATTTCCAGATACAGCTCTCTGCACAAAGTACAATTTCCCTTATGAGCACACAGGGAACACAATCAGCCTGGGGTATGGATTTATTTATATCTATCTCCCTCCAGAGCCCCAGTAAGGCTCCCCAATAGCACAGCTACAGGGTTGTCCTCAGCTGAGTGTCCAAGCTAAGTCCTCCAGCACCCACTCTGTGAAACCAGTGTTTCTTCTCCTTGCGCCACGTAGCTGACACACACACACACACACACACACACACACACACACACACACACACACACACACACACACACACACACACACACAGGCACACACACACACACACACACACTGTGAGATTTTTCACACATGCACACACACACACACACACACACACACACACACACACCTGGGAAAGGCTGGCACAGACTAACCTGCTATGACCCCTTCTGCCCAGAGTGTAAGGTAGTTATCACTGCCACCAGACACTCCATAATCAGCTACTCTAAGACCCTTAACAAAGGGTGTCCAATAATACTGTGTAATATTAATACTAATGCAAACGGTAGTAGTTGACTAAGACAGCTAGGCCTTCAGTAGTGGCCCACACAGTGTCATCAAATAAATATAAGCACTCTCAAAGGTTGAATACTTTCTAAAAGGACAGCCACAATAAATGTTTTAAGTATATTTAATAATAAATAACAAAAGAACATGAACATTCTGAATATATATTTACAGTAAACCAGAGAGTTCAAATCACAGGAAAGATTGAAAATAACACTGATGGACAGCCTCATGCAAATAAAGAAAAACAATATGTAAACTAAGCTTCACTATATTTTCCTGACTGAATCTAGGAGAATTACTATTCCCTGCTTACTTAATAGAGCAAGGAAGATGCTGGAGTGAATGGTCCTTCTTGTTGTCGGGCCCAAGACAGAACACTCAATACTGAGAGATTTCTCTTTGTAATATCTAAAATTTCCAAAATGGCTGGCAGAATGACCTCATCTGGTCAACTGCCTCTAGGTTCTCACACTATTCACCTTTGAAGCTTGAGAAAGGATGTTAGCATAGATATGGTAAGATGTATATCTAAAGTTTTGCTAATATTTATGGCAGTGCCTGGGGCTTCCCCTCTTTTTACTGAGCTAATGAACAAAGGCTTCTTCCAGACATGCCATATCTGGTCGTATTCAGAGCTGTGAGATAAGCTTCTTTGTCCCTTCGCAGAGACTTCCCTTACTATGGAACAGGGTCCCGATCTACATAAGACAGAGCCCCTCACTATCACTCTTCAAGAGGAACCTTGATGAGTGGATGGGTAACAGAAAGTTCACACCGGGGATCACACCAACAGCACTACTAGATAGGGGCCAAGGGTACTAGCTGCTAGTATAAGGGTCTAGGAAACTACTAAAGGGGCGGTGAATACTGCACAACGTGGCTGGGCTAATATATGCCTTCGGGCAGATAGCCCAGTACCAACCTATGAACTTATGAACCTATGAACATATATGCATATAGTCTCACATGTATATTCCTTCTCTGTCCAGCTGAACCCACTGCTGATACATTTTAACACTAACAACTTTACAAACATATTTTGATTTTCAAATGTCATACAGTTCTACTATGTTTGTAACATAAGCATCTGTACAAATCAGTTTGATATTCAAATGTCATACAATTCTAATACATTCGTACCATAGGCATTTGTACAAATCAGTTTGATATTCAAATGCCATACACTTCTAATACATTTGTAACACAAGCATCTTGTATAAATCAGTTTGATATTCAAAGGACGTCTCATTCTTTCCAGAACTCTAGCTGGGTATGCTAGCACTAGCCCATATCATCACAGCCCCATTTTACACAATAATTTTTCAGTGCCTGAAGAAATCTATATTGCTTCACCCTGTTGCACTTTTTTTACATTGTGTATGGCACATGTAACATATTTGTAAATAGCACATCTGAAAATATAATTTTGGATGTCAGCTGTTTAACTTTTTATGATCAACTTTTTTGAAGTAATTCACCTGGGCTCTGTCTGTAAAAGGTCAGTTATGACCAATACAAAAGTCTCTTTTTCCTACATAGCCTATGAAGTAAGCAGTAACTGCCTTTCCTTTCTTTAGGTTTAATCATGCACTCTTATATGTAATTTTTTAAACTTTCCTGTCACTTGTCAAATAGTAACACAATTCATGCACTTTTTTGAGTTAAAAATAAAAATATATACTCAATTCTAATTTCATCTATGTTTGCCCCCCACCTCACAATTTTAACCATATTTCCTAACTACTGGGTAAGCTGTTGTGTTTTTATATTTAAAATCCTGTGAGCCTGCTACTCAAATTCTGATTCAAGACACATAAACAGGTCCAATAAGAATCCCATCAGACTGGATTTTCTACCTGAGATGCATACTCTAAACACTACTTGTACAAAATTAAGCTGTAAAACATTGATAGAAAAGACATAAAGATGGGTCCCTTTGGACTCCACATTTATTTAAAATTCTCTATAATACATCACTTGTTTGCTTCTCTTCAATTACATGTATTTTCTAAGCAAAATATTGTGGAACTTTTTTATACTCAGCATATTTGATCAGTACTGATACAAAACTGATCTCCAACTTTGATTAGCTTCACATTTTTACTGTTTTTATACCTCTTTTTGACACTAACTATGGTACTCTAATTAATTGTCTGCTTTTATCTTGTTGACAGTAACTGTAAAAATAAAATCATCTCAGCAATCAGTCCTTTCTTTGCCTAGAAGGTGAGGAATCAAGTCAAAGTGTAAACTTACACACTCACTTTTCATAGAAATGTTTAGAGGAATAGGAAATAAAGCTTACTGATTGCTTTAAACTATCCATCTGCAATGAAATCCACCTCAGTGACTTTTCTTTTTGGATTTACTGTTTTCTTGTTTACCATTTTCCATTTCTCTCTTCCCCCTGCCCTTTCTTTTAATCTGATTCTGTAACTTATTAACCTGGCCAAGTTTCTGTTTCACTTCAGCTTTAAGTGCTTTATTTTTTGTTGTATTTTCTTTTAAGTGCTTATCTGATTCATCTGTGCTATCATGTAATTTATCTAATTTCCTTGGCATAAGCATAACCTCTAAGGCCTCTTGTAGCTGTAAGGTACAAATTAATACTTGTAGTAGGACTGGAATAAATGTTTTTTTTTACACATTCTTTCTTTTTTGATTACTTTATCCCATTAAGTAAAATCACAAATGAATGTAAGTAGCCTTTGTACAAGACTCTTTTCTCTGTCTTTCTGGCACACATTTTCCTTTACATTGTTTGCTGTTTTTCCTCACTTCCCCATTTAAATACAGCATCTAGTAGAAATTCAGAGCTTGGCCTGTCTGGGAAGTTATTTTTATGTCTTAGAATGCTATCTCTTGAACTCAGGTAAAAATCTGGAAATAATACTATCCTTTTGGAAGATGACTAAGGAGTCTCTCTTCCAGGTATATTACAATTAGATAACATGTTACACACATTACCTTAGATTCAAGAAAGCTACTAGTTTTTTAACTTGTTTTTTCCCTATCTCTACAGATTTCTCTAATAACTCCATGAATCTTAACAATACCATATTTCTAGGCTCTGAGTGAGATAGCTTTTCTGGCCTATTGTCAGATTTTAATAACTGCTGTGTTTCACTTCCTTCTATTAAAAGATGCAATAGAATAGTTTTCAACATAAACTGTATTAATACTATCTTTCGGTGACTTTCTTGTTTATTATTTAAACTCTATAGAGCTACTAAAACTCTAGGGTTTCTTATTAAAACTTTAGTTTTTTAACATTTTACAGTTACTTCTTAAAGAGAACAGGGCCTTGCACTTTAACTAATTATATAAATACAATAAAAAATATTAAAAAATATAATACATTCTTGTAGCCTTAAACTGGTTAATGTACTTGTAGCCAAAAAAATAAATAAATTCATAACTTTGCTGCTCTCATTTTTAACACAGGAATAGTAGAAGCACGCTCATTCATTCCAGGGAATGTGGTAGGATCTAAGTGTATTTGCCACACTAACTCCCTGCATTTTGCCCGGTTCTCCCAATTACCACCTTTGACACTCAGATTAACAATTTCCAAAATTCCAAAAACAAAATTTGTGAAGCCTTGGCATACCACAGAGGGTTTCTAAAAAGCATTGTTGGTGTTCCGTTTTCTAATATCATATAAATTCTTGTATATTCTTTTAACTAATTTTCTATCCATTTTACGCACGGGGTACGCCTGGCATTGCTTACACATAGCTAAGTACACCAATCCCTTGGTTTCACAATTTCCCCTTACAAAAGTAACTTTACTGTTACAATAATTTTCCAAAACTACCTTTTCCTGACTTGTGATGTAAGAACAAAAACTACATCTCTCACATGTCATTGTACCTAGGTGTGGTTCCATCCTGTCACATTCCAGTATTTTTTTTTAATGTTATTGTCTACATTGTAAACAAAGTGGAGTCTTTGTCCTGCTGTTCGAAACATGCTATCATCTGTTTTCAATATAGGCCAGTTCTTTATAACGATGTCTTTTAAAAACGAGCATGTGCCATTATATTTGATTGCCATCGAGTTGTAAAAATCAACAGTATTATTAATTTGTGTAACACAAAAAGCTGAACTTACATTAGCATTTCCTAGAAGGGGTGTATATTTAACCCCTTCCCTTAACAACCTCATCACAAACATTAGATTATAAGTTGTGTGGGTATCCTGTCTCTCTAAAAACATACTTTTCATTCTTTCCCTTTCTTCAAAAAACAAGTTGTCGTTGGATACCATCCTGGCTGTTCTTATAAACTGACCTTTAATCATGTTCCTTTTGCAATGTGACAGATGTGAACTATTACAGTGAAGATATGAGTTGGAATTTGGAAAAAAAAATGCTCTTTCTGTAAATAGAGGAAATAGAACATTTGTTTTCCATTCTTAAAGGTAATAAGATATGTAATAATAGGGTCTATATTAAAATCACAAATGGGTGAAGTGTAGATATGGGGAAGTGTGGATTATTTATTTTCTTTGGGTAGGTAGTATGTAGCGGGTGTTGGGGTTGGCCAACTACGACGATTCGACATTTCGAATTTTGTGCTTCAGGACATTCGGTGTTTTCGCAGTTCACTATATATGTGTCGACGTTTCCGTATTCGCGGAAGTGAGGTTTTGCGATTCTAATATAGACCCTTAATAATATATATATATATATATATATATATATATATATTTATATATATATATGAATCCCTATCCAATTAATGAAATTTCAAAACTTTGAAAGTCATATGGTTGGGACCATATGATCAAAGTTTAGAAACTTCAAACGTTTTGAATGGAGATCGGAGTACAGCATGAAACATGAAATTTGCCTTTTTCTGCAATGTAGTGCAGTCTTAGAGTTGGTATATTTAATTAGTAGGGGTGGTATGCAAAAAATTTTAAAAATAGATTTATTTATTTATTTTTTTTGTAACGTTCAAAGTTCCAAAACTTCTACCATATGGTGTTGGTCATATGAATTTTGAAGTTTCAGAACTTCGATAATCTAATATATATATATATATATATATATATATATATATATATATATATATATATATATATATATATATATATATATATATATATATATATATATATATCATTCAAAATAATTTTCCACTTTTTGATTGAACTAGTTTGCCGAAGTTGGTAATACTAAACTTTCAGAAATGGTAACACAGAATCGACATTTGAACACCGTTAGTTCCAATGTCGAAAATCCATTTTACCAGTAACGTTTTTGCAGGGGTCAAGTCCCCCTGCACCCCTCACACCCCCTGTATATTATATATTCCAACTCCGAGATAGCAGTACAGTGAGAAAAGGGTACATTTCCTGATCCTCGCTGTAGTGCGATCTGTTATCAGAATGTCACTTCCACATTAGCAAATTTACACTACTATTCGTTAACGTAGAGTTGAACATTTTCCGAATCAGCATTATAAAAACTTGAAAACAGCCTTTCAACCTTCCTAGCTCTGCATAACTGCCAGTCTAAATTTTGATAGTAAATTCATACAATTAATTAATAACCCCACACATTACAGAAAGAACATCAAATTCCATATTAGGCTTGATACTAGCATCAGAACCTAGCAAATACACCACCACAGGTACAATGTCTGACTGTCTCAGTGATCATCTCCCAATCTATGAAACCAGACATTCCACACATCCACTTAAACATCATGTTTATAAAACAACACACAACTTTTCCAAGTTTGACCCAGAAATGTTCATTACTACCCTATCATTTATTAACTGGAACTTCCTAAAAAATGTTCCCCTTAGAAGATACTGTAAGTGATTTCAGCACAAATTTCCTGAATATCCTAAATAGCTTTGCATGTCCTAGAAGGAAGAGACTAAAAACAAATAATGTGATTTGGCTATCCAAAAAGAGTAGAATGTTAATGCAGGATAGAGAAAAAGCATGGAAAGAATGGCAAAATTATAAAAAAAACTACAATATCTTGAAAACTTCAGAATTTTTCACAATCATACTAAAAGGTAAATAAATGAAGACAAAAAAACTATACTATAATAACTTTTGGAATAATAGTAAATACAACCCTAAAAACTTGGACAGCCATTAAAGAAATCTTGCATCCTGACCATAAAAATTCAACCCTAACCCCTCTCCCAATAACCCACCACTCAAAACTGCAATAGAATTCAGTCCAACTCTTATTTCATAGACAGTATAGCATCTCTAACCAAGGATTCTCCACCATCTACCACCATCTAATCCTAACCCTTCCCAACAGCCACATATCACCATATCCACTTTCACCTTCAAATCTGAGCCTACATCTTATATAAAAACTACTCATACAAATTCAAACCATGCTCTACTTCAGCTGATGACCTTCCAAGTGAGTACATGAAAACAGCAGCCAATAGCATTGCCTACTATCCTGTCTCAATCCTTATAAATAAGTCAGTCCAGGAATCCCACATTCCTAGTCCCTGGAAAAAGTCACACATTATCCCTCTGCACAAATGAGGATATTCCACAGACATTACTATTTATTTTTATTTTATTTTTATTTTACATTTGTTAACCGGGCTAGTCTGGCTGGATACATGTCCATTTTCAGCAGAGGCCCGAGGAGAAAAGCTCCACTACTAGACTAAGACAATACATGAGGAATACTTTACTAAATAGATCAATCTTTTTTAACAAAAGAACAAAAACAAAACAAAACAAAAATGTACAAGGACAAAATACAGTTTGTCTTGACTAACTTAACTAGGTTACAGTAAGATTATAATCAAAGTTCACATCATGTGGCTGAGGAGATAAGCTCAGGCACCAAAATATACAGTTGAGTTAAGGATATCTGAAGTGTAGGTACATAAAATTAATCATTGGTCAGAAGGTAGAGGACAGAATTGGTAATTAACAGAGTGAAAGAAAGCTAGTAGTTAGAAGTGTTAAAAAAAAAAAGCAAGTTAGAAGGTAAGGAGGTATATTGGTAGTAAAGTTAAGGGAAAAAAGGGATAGGAGGAAAAAGAAAAGTGTGGGTAGAGTATGTTTAGATAGGGTAATGGTATTTTATCAAGTTAAATGTTAAGAAAGTAAAGTTAAAAAGGAGAGTGAGGTATATAGGCAATGAGATAAGGGAAAAGGGTGAAGGACCAGAGAAGGGGCTAAAAATGTTAGTCTAGGTAAGAATGGGAGAGTAAAGAATGAAAGTAGCAGACTGTTCAGAGTAATGACCAGTAGTATGCTCAGTCAGGATTAGAGCAGGGACAAAGCCAGTGGATTAGTAGGTGGTTTTTTATCTGTTTTTTGAAAAGGTGACATGATGTTAGGGA
This sequence comes from Protopterus annectens, assembly GCF_019279795.1. Taxonomy (NCBI): domain Eukaryota; kingdom Metazoa; phylum Chordata; order Ceratodontiformes; family Protopteridae; genus Protopterus; species Protopterus annectens. The sequence goes on along the minus strand of NC_056729.1, from coordinate 1,494,234,387 downwards.
GGTCAGTTCAGTGGGAAGTTTATTCCAGTATGAACCGATAGTGTTTGCAAATAGGGAATCACCTGATTTATTATGAGATTTCAAGGTAGTAACTAATAGCTTGTTGGCTGATCTGAGTGTCTTGAGATTCTTATAAGGTGTGATGATATTATTTAGTATTGGAATGTTGGAAGGGTAATGAAGAATTTCCCTTACTAACTTTAGACCTATAGCAAGCAATCTTATCCCCCCTCTCCAAAATACTTGAAAAATATATTCAAAGCAATTGATAAACTATCTCCTGTAGGAAGAACTCCTATCCCTCACACAACAATACTTCCATCCTTCCCATAGTACCAACACTGCACTTCTAAGCTATATAGATACTGTCACCAAAGCTAATGATAACAGCAAACTGGTCTCCTCCTTATTTCTATACTTGTCTAAACCCTTCAACACAGTTTGTCGCAGCAAACTTCTACTTTGAATGTCCCCATTAGATCTCTCTCAGCCCACCAAAAGCGGGACAAAAAACAAACTGAAGAAATACAGATTAAAGCGCAAATTGAAGGCCCAAGGAAACAAACTGCTGCAGATAAAATCCAGAAACTTTTTGAAATAAAAACTTGTTTAAAACTATGAGAGACAAGCACTTCCATTCACAAAAATATGTGAACTTCATCAGATGAACATTGCTGAAAGTACAGACACAGTTTTTAGCTTTTGTGTTCAATTACATGAGTGCCAAGTCCCAGGGAATGAAACATTACCATAAAGGAGCCACCACAAATAAATTCATAGTGTGTAGCACTGAGTCAATTCAATTGACAAAATTTGCAAACAAAGAATAATATATATAGTACAAAATATTTTCCCCATAAAATAAAAAAAATGAAGACAAAAGTATGTAAAAATATGTAAAGTATAAACCCTGTATTTAGGGCTCATCTTTCCACTGCTTTTAACTTAAGCAAACATGCTATTAAAACATGTTCATTGAGTCCAGGCAAATTACTGGCATTCAAATGCAGCTACCAATATAATTCATGTTTTTCCAGTAATAAGGTCTGTGACACCCCTGCACTGACCCAGTAATCAAGGAGCCTCAATCCTCACCAGTGGCAACAGTGAGGGGACGTACACATTGGGAGGATGACAAGCACACACTCAGTAAAAAAGAAGTTATGTCTTACCATAACGTTCCATCTGAGTTGTAGATCTTTATTCATTCTTTACAGTTAGGACCTCGGTTCCGTCCTTGGAACCGATATGGCCATTTCCCAGCTCGCGCAAGCCAAAAACTCTCAGCTAACCTACCCACATTGCCCCTCTCCTAGATACTCCAGATTGAGTTTGCCCGCCCTAGATAAAGATGTAATAATAGGAAAAAGTAGGAGGCTCTGTTTGAGCAGATACCCTAACCAGGAGTACCTGAGGTCCACCAGGAGTCCAGGCAGGGGGAAGGAGGGCGGGAAGTAAAGAATGAATAAAGATCTACAACTCAGATGGAACGTTATGGTAAGACATAACTTCTTTATCTGAAGTTGTAAATCTTTATTTATTCTTTACAGTTAGGACCGAATCTCCAGCTACTTGAGTCCTGGGTGGCCCTAAGAAAGGATATTCCTGAGCACCATAGAACCAAAAGATGCTCGTCCCCAGAGGCCAAATCCAATTTGTAATGAGATATGAAGGTATGAGGTCTTGCCCACGTGGCTGCCACGCATATATCATCCATAGAGGCTCTGGAATGAAAAGCTACAGAGGTAGCCATAGATCTGGTAGAATGAGCCTTTATTCTGGAAGGTAAGGATAGCTTGTTCTGTTGGTAGATAAAGGTAATGATGTTTCTAAGCCAAGAGGATAAAGTCACTTTGGAAACAGGATTACCCAATCTGGGTCCTGCAAAGGCCATAAACAATTGGTCTGTTTTTCTGAAAGATTTAGTTCTGTTCAAATAACAATGAAGCAGTTGGTGCACATCAAGGGTGTGCAAAAGGTACTTCCCTCTATTAGAATGCCTTGGGAAGAAAACCGGCAGGTCAATAGATTGATTACTGGAAAAAACAGAAATGACTTTGGGCAAGAAGGAAGGGTCAGTATGAAGGGACTCTTGACACTCAAGGCCTGCAACTCAGATACTCTTCTCGCTGAGGTGAGTGCTACTAGAAGTATGGTTTTCCAAGACAAAAATTTCAAATCACATAAATCAAAGGGCTCAAAGGGAGAGCATGTAAGAGACTGAAGCACCAGAGTCAAGTCCCAGGGATCTAAGAGAGGCTTGACTGGGGGTTTAACATGTAATACTGTGTCGGAGACGACAAGGTTGCATAGTAGGTTTCTAGCCTCAGTACTGTGCACCTTTCTTAGCGACAGTGTGTTTAGCTGCAATTGTGAGTGTTTTTTCTTTAAATGCAGCTTACTCATGTTTTTTTTGTAGGGTTAGTCTTCCTACTACTAGCGTTGTTCTATCATCCTAGTTTGCTGTATTTTACCATAGTAGTGCAGTTTAGCGACTGCGCGTCTGCTAAGATTTCTGTAAATTTATCACTTTAATACAGTTTCCCTCTTAACTTTTGACTGGTTTTGAGTATTTGTTTGATAGCGCTGTTTTTTTATTGTGTAGCGACTGATACATGACTCCATAGTATTTTACCATAGTAGTGCAGTTTAGCGACTGCGCGTCTGCTATGATTTATGTGAATATATCAGTTTAATTCAGTTACCCTCTAGACTGTTGTTTGGTTTTTAGTATTTGCTTGATTAGCGCTGTTTATTACTGTGTAGCGACTGTTACATGACTCCTTAATCTAGCCTGGTTCCCTCACTTGCATCTTTTGATAATTTGTTTGATTACTATTAGTCCTTTGGCTGTAATCTTGATAAGGGCATTCTCCATATTCTGTTTTACATTTGTTTGGACCCGCGTGAAGTCTCCTTGCTATTAATCTACACTGAGTGTATATTTGAGTGGCTTTACACGTGCAGGCTGGGCTGGGATCCAACTTAGTTAGGGCTTCCCTACACTCAACCTAGCTTATGTTACTGATATGCTTGTATTTATTCTCTAATATTTACTGTATCAGTGTTTACTACATAGCTTGTAGTTGCCCTTAAGATTATTATATTTATAGTAAATCCTATGTCTAACCGCTCAATTCTCCTTAATGCAATTGCTTAGCCTTGCCTGATTGTAAATATAATTCATTAAAGTAAAGTTTAATGTTTGTATAAACTGTCTTACCTGCACTGTATTAGGAACATTGTATTTTTATTAGGTTTCTCTCTAACATTATCTTTTTTTCTCTCCCTACTTTTCCTCTTACACTAGCTATCCTCTGATTTTTACCTTGTGTTTTTGTACCTGGGTTAAATCACTATACTATTTCTACTAGGGTGCTCTCAGCCTACTGCCCTTGAAAGGTTCTGGACTTTGCCTTCCGCTGCAACCTACTACCTCTGGACTGCAAGAAAGTATGTCTACCTATATCAAGACGTCAAACTTATAACCAAGTAAACCCTGCTAAGCTGTTTAGTTCTGCCCCCAGCTAAGCTTGCCAGCAGCAATCCCCCCCCTTACTCCTTTACTTCCTTCCTCCCACTCTCTCTGGATTGCTTTTCAGCCTATGCTCCCTTTCCCTTTACTCTAGCTCGACTTCCAAAGCAGGGCCCCAGTGCATGTTTGCTGCACTGCTGATTTTTTGCCCACTAAATGTCACCACACCTCCACTTATACTCTCCTTATTAGTATTTATCTCTGCCTAACTCTTCCTATCTCACCTCTCCTTCTTTTGACTTTTCCTCTCTATCCTCTCCTCCTTAGACTACCTTTCTCCTACCTTGACTTACCTAGATTTCACTGATACTTTTTCTTTTCTTCTTGGTCTATCCCGCTCCGTTCGCCCTGCGGGCTCACTCCACTCCCCTCCCTACCCCCAATTCCCACCCACCCCCAGGGGTCCTACCCTTATAGCTCTATACCACACCCCTATCCCTCCTATCCAATTACTCTCCTTCCCGCCAAATTGTTGCCTTGCCTTAACACACCCCTTCCACTCCCCCCTTCTCTTTCTTTGCCCTATTACCTTATTTCTTCAATTACCTTTCTCCATTGCTTATACTTCTCTCTTTACACATCCTCTTTCCTCTCCAGCCATTTTTTCATCATTCCCTATAGAATCCATTCTTATTTACCAACTGTTTTAAATAGATTTACTACCCCCTCTCTTGCTTACCACACTCATTCTCTCTCCACTGTACTTACCTCTTTGCTCCTCACTTCTCAGATTACTAAATTATGTCTCCCTACTTGCTAACTATGCCTTTACTCTCAGTCTTAATCATGACCACCCTTCTCTCAACATACCATCTCACCTTCTTTGAAATTTCACTTAACAACTATCTTATCTCCTCACAAAAACACACTTCTACTAGACTCACTTTTACACCTTACTCCAATGTTAATTACACCCCTAGCTATCATCTTTCTAAATTCCACAGGCAACATCACCTCACCTACCCCTTACAATCTAACAAAAAAACAAAAACCCTAACAATTCAAAAGAGCAACTACTTAACTAAGCTACTTAATCCTACCCTAAAAGATGGTGACATCCACCCCAACCCTGGCCCTATCTCACCACCTCCCCAATACTGCTCACCTAACCACAATAATAACTTCCTCATAGGACACCTTAACATCCAAAGCATAAATAAGAAAATACCCTTGGTCCATGCCCTCTTAGATATCCACTCTTTTGACATTCTTGGCCTCTCTGAAACCTGGCTTAACCCAGGCATAAAAAACTCAGAGATTATACCTCAAGGTTATAACATAGTAAGACATGACCGCTTAAAACGCAAGGGTGGTGGAGTAGCAATACTTTTCAAAAATCAACTTAACATCTCTACTCAACCAGCATGCCCAAACCAAAATAGCAAAACAGAAGCCATCATTATTAAACTCCAACTTAACGCCAAAAAATCCATTTACATCATTTGTTTATATCTTCCCCCAGATAATAACATTCCAATATTAGAAGACTTTCTAAGCTGGGTATCTACCACCTACCCCCAAGAAACCATAATTCTTGGCGACGTTAACATAGACTGGAACACTATTAATGCTAACAATCCCTCCTCTCATATTAACCTACATGGTTTCTCCCGAACTATCACATCAACTACAAGAGTCAATAAGCCCAGTAAGAAAGAGAGTATATTAGACTGGATACTCACAAATAAAGTTAACAAACAGTATAAAGTAGGTACTATGCCAGACGACATCAGCGACCACTGCCTAACCTACATTACTAGACAAAAATCAGAATATGTTAACCTCCCAAATACAAGGCTAATTCGATCTACCAAGCATTTTAACATAGACCTTTTTAAAGCTGAACTGAGAGCATGCAAATGGAATTGCTTAAAAACACTTCCCCTGGAGGAGGCAGTATTATTCTTTAATACTACATTCCTAGCCATACTTGATACACATGCTCCAGAACGTTCCATTAGAGTAAAGACCAAATCTGCCCCTTGGCTGACCAACAATACTAAAAAACTCATTCATGCAAGAAACAAAGTATGGACAAAATGGAGATGCAATAGACAAAACCCTGATTTAGTTAATTTCCGCCAGCTTAGAAATCTAGCTAAAAAATCAATAATCTCTGACAAGAAAAACTTCTACTGTAAACTTCAGGAAACTCATATTAACAACTCTAAACAGTTCTGGTCATCAGTAAATAGACTTCTTTCCCCAGGAATTGCTAAAACTCCTTCCCCTCTAAATGCTGACCCAGAAACCCCTCTCCTAACTGCTAATGCTTTCAACTCTTTTTTCTCTGAAACTATTCAATTCCTAGCCAAACAAATGAACTCTAACAACTCTCATATTACATCTAACATAACTACCTCCTCCTACAACTTCTCTCTAAAACCTATATCTACTTCTTTCATCTACAAACTCATTCACAAACTGAAACTCTGTACCCCTTCTGCTGACAAGCTCCCTTCTCTTTTCCTTCAGAAAGCTGCCAAAGAAATTGCATATCCTATATCCTTACTTATCAACAGAACTATCCAAGAAGGAACCATCCCTGATATCTGGAAAGTCTCCTATATTATCCCACTACATAAAGGTGGTAACTCCCTTGACCTTTCCAACTTTAGACCAATTGCCCTTCTCTCACCCCTAGCAAAAATCATGGAAAAATGTATTCATCAGCAACTTGTACACTATCTCTCTCTTCACAGCATAATAGCAAACTGCCAGCATGGTTTCAGACCCCACCACAGTACCACCACTGCCCTTCTATCCTTTGTAGATACTATCAACAAAAATCGAAACAACAATACTCTCTCTTCCGCTCTTTTCATTGATCTCTCTAAAGCTTTCGACATGGACAACCATTCTCTCTTAATTAACATTCTTGAATCTCTCTCTTGTGATAAACTAGCCACTAATTGGTTTAAATCTTATCTTAACAACAGACAACAAGCAGTAATATGGGAAAACCATATCTCATCTCTCTTGCCCATTTCCATCGGAGTTCCCCAGGGCTCCATTCTTGGTCCACTTCTGTTCTCCCTCTTTATTAACGATCTTCAGACTGCAATCCCACAAGCAACCTGCATACAATACGCAGATGATTCTATCCTTATCTGCTCAGCACCTTCCTCTACTGAACTGAGCTCATTGACCCAAAATACCTTTAACACAGTAGAAACCTGGTTTTCTAGACGGTTTCTCCTACTAAATGCCAAAAAAACAAAACTCCTCCTCTTCTCCCCCACCACTCGGTCCCCCCCTTTAAACTTTACCATTTCCTCAAATAATGGCACTATCATCTCACCTGATTCAACTACAAAACTCTTAGGAATAACCATTGACAATAATCTCTCCTTCGATTAGCACATTAACAACACCATCAAGATTGTTAACAGAAAAATTGGATCCCTATATCGTATCAAACCTTTTCTAACCCCAGCAACTAGAACCAAAATTGCTCAATCTCATCTCTTATCTACTCTCCTATATGCTTCCCCCATTTATACAAACCTTAAGAAAATCAATCTTAACAAACTTACAACTTGCTATAACAACATAGCTCGCCACTAGTAACCCCTTCAGGACCCACCATTGTATAAACCTAAAACAACTTGGCTGGCTCAATTTCAAAACTACCTTATAATTCCTCAACTCACTATAGCCCACAACATATTACACCTTCCTTACAACACCCCAATACTCTCTCAACTTCTAATCCCTTACAACAATCTTAACTCACTTCGCTCCTCTAGTAAACTCATGACAAAATCAATAAAGGTAAACAACACAGCAGGTGGTTCTCTATTCACTAACACAATAGGTAGAAGTTGGAATCTCTTACCTAGTGACATAACTCTGACTACATCCCTGCCTCAATTCAAACAGAAAATTAAACTGTACTACCAAAATCATTGGCTTTGTTCCTGCAGTACACCTGACTAACCATTTTCTCGTACTCTATTTCTCCTTCACTCTTTTCATCTCTACCTTTTTCATTTCTCTTCCTTTCACTGTTCAGATTTAAGTATGTACATTTTATGTACAATTTGCTATCATGTAATGAACTGCATATTGTAAACTTGTTTCTCTTTTGAAATGATCTTTCATTCTTTGTGTTGATATGACTCCAATTTTTGCTATTTCTTAAAGTAATGATTTGTTTATGTAATGTACTTAGTATTTAGTGGAGCTTTTCTCCTCGGGCCTCTGCTGAAAATGGACATGTATCCAGCCAGACTAGCCCGGTCAACAAATGTAAAATAAAATAAAATAAAAATAAAAATACTCCCTTCAAAAAAAAGTCTTGCATAGGTGGTGTTACATAATTGAACAATTTTGAAGACCATTATGAAAATTGGCAATAGCTGCTAAATGTACAGTGATCACTGAAGCTGAGGCTCCTGCATGCAGGAGAGTAGTCAGGTATTGCAGAATCTTTTGAATAGGCATAGTTCTGGTCTTTGGCCCAAACAGAGAACCTAGTCCATTTACTAGAATAAACCTTTCTAGTGGAAGGTTTGTGTGAGGCCAGAAGAATTTCATGAACAGGAGATGGGATGTCAGGCAGTCTGGCAATCATTGGAAGTGGAGGAACCAGGCTGTGAGCTTGAGAATGTGCAGGTTCAGATGAATCAATCCCTGAGGATGGGATAACAGGTCCTGGGAATGATCCAGGATCCACAGGCTGTGAATCAGATGAGGCCATAGAAACAGGAACCAGACTTGGCATGGCCAGTAGGGAGCAATGAGGATCACTTTGCTTTTCAACCTCTGAGCTTTCTGGAGAAATTTTGGAATAAGGGGAAATGGGGGAAAAGGCATACAGAAGACCCGGGGGCCAATCGTGAATTAGAACATCCCTCAGTGGTTCCCACTGAGGGGGAATCAAGGCAAAATAGCTCCTGCATTTGTAATTCAGGGGAGAAGGAAACAGGTCACAGCAAGGCTTGCCCCAATGTTGGAAGATCCGAGCTGCTATTACAGGATTGAGGGACCATTCGTGAGGCATAAGGATGTTCCTGCTCAGATTGTCCACAATAAGGTTGGAACTCCCGGGAATGTGCATTGCTATAAGAAAGTGGTTGGAAGCTATCACCCATTGCCAAATCCTCATGACTTCCTGACACAGGGCGTAAGATCTGGTTCCGTCTTGCTTGTTGATATACCAGACGACTGACATGTTGTCTGACTCAATTGCAATGGTCCCCAAAGGCAGGGATGCATGGACCACTTGCAACACTAACAGAACTGCCCTCAATTCCAGGACATTTATGTGCATGTTGGCCTCAAGGGGGGGTCCAGGTTCCTTGGACAGTCTTTCCCTGGAAATGCACCCCCCACCCTAATAGAGAAGCGTCTGTGGTCACAGTGGCCGTGGGTTGGGGAAGACAGAATGGTCGACACAAAAGATTCTTTTGTGGCTCCATCCACCATAGCATTTCCTCCTTGCAATGGTTCGTAAGGTGTATCATGTGGTTGAGTGGGTTAACAACAACCATTGTGCGGAGAGAAGCCACTGTAGGATTCTCATGTGCAGTCTCGCCAGTGGTACCAAAGTAATGGCAGCTGCCATGGAGCCCAAGAGTTGCAGTACAAGACATGCTAGTACAAACGTGTGAGGAAGAAGGTCTTGAATTTGGTGTCTTATTTTCAAAAGCCTGTGAGGGGGAAGAGAAGCTTGACAGGATGCTGTGTTGAAGACTGTTCCAATAAATTCCAGTGTCTTTGTTGGAGACATCTGAGATTTGTCTTTGTTGATTGTAATCCCTAAGTGGAGAGTGAGATCTTGAGTGTAAGAGAGGCTGCAGACTAGGAGATTCCTGGTCGGAGCGGTAAGGAGCCAGTCGTCTAGATAGGGAAACACCTGGAATCCTTGTAGTCAAAGATGAGCTACCACAACTGCCATACATTTGGTGGACACTCAGGGGGCTGTTGAGAGACCAAATGGCAGTACCCTGAACTGGTAGTGATTGGCTCCCAGCCCGAAGCAGAGAAACCTCTGGGAGCAGTGATCCATCTTTATGTGGTAGTACGCATCCTGTAAGTCAATAGAACACATCCAATTGTTCCTCCCTAGGAAGGGAAGAATGGACTGTACTGTGACCATCCGGAATTTTTGAGGTTTGATAAATTTTTGAGTAGGCTGAGATCCAGGATTGGTCTCCAGTCCCCTGTCTTTTTTGGCACTAAAAAGAACCTTGAGTAAAACCCAGATCCTGTCTGTTCTGGTGGGACTGGTTGGAAGACTCTTTTTCTTAGCAGTTTTTCTATTTCTAAGGCTGCTAATCCCCTCTGATTGGGTGGTACATCGGGGATTCGTTAGACAGGTCTGGGAGTTAGGTCAAAAGGTATTTGGTAGCTTCTGGATATTATTCTCTGCACCCAAACATCGGTAGTAATAAAATGCCAGGCTGGTAGATGCAAAGAGAAATGACCCTCGACTGCTTCCAGAGGAAAGCAATTAGGCAGCTGCTCAGGAGCACTGGTAGGGTCTGCTGGAGAAAGAATATCTGGGTCCCTGGTTATGTGGACCCCCTCTACCCAAGAAGGGGCATCTTCCATATGAGTAGCCCCCTCTGCCCCAGGGGGATTGCTCACCACGAGTGTCTTGAAAGGATCCTTGGAATTTCTTGAACCATATCTTTCCCCCCTTCTGGTTCCTGGAGTAGGGTCTCTGGGGGTTGAAAAAGCATATGCCCACAGCAGACAAGGTATTTCCTTCTTTCTCACTACGTGCAAGTGTGTCATGTACCTTGGGTCCAAAAAGTGCAGATTCATCGACAGGTGCATTAATGAAGGCAGATTTAAAAGGGTCTGCGAAATCACACAATCGCATCCAAGTATTACGTCTCATGACAACACCAGATGTGGCAGCTCGAGCTGCCCCCTCGGTGGTGTGAGATATCAAATGCATCGAGGAGTTTGAGATGGATTCAAGGGTAGCTAGCTTTGAGGCGAGAGTGTCACACACCTCATTAGGCAGTACCCCCACCAAAGAGGAAGCCATTTCAGAAATTAGGTCTCTTTGGAGGCGAGTAAAGTGCACCAGATAATTCAGCGACCGAATGGCGAAGGTCACTAAAGCATAGGTCCACTTCTCTAGTCTGTCCATGGTCTGGGATTCCTTATTTGGAAGATGGACAGTGGAACTATCTTCAGCCAGTTCCCTCTTGGTGGCCACCGCCATGACCATAGAATCAACTGTCAGCTGCTTGGACCAGTGGGGCTGGTCTTCAGGTGTAGATAAAATTTTGTCCAGCCTCCAGGGGACAGGTTCTACATTGTCCGGGGCCTTCGAGGCATGCTGCACAATTAGTTTAACAAGATCATCTGCTGGTGGGGTCACCCAGGAAGTAGATGGCCAGGCACGGAAGGCCTGCAGAAACACTGATTCCTCAGAAGAAGGGTTAGAGGACTTCCATTCCCCCCAATGTTTGAGGATTTCGAGAATGTCTCCTTATGAAATGTCATCTGGGGGAGAATGAGGGGTTCCCTTCACAGGGGGTTCTGATACCGGTGTCCTAGAGGCTGGTTGTGAGCCTTTGGAGTGAAGGGCCCTATCCATCACCTGTACAGCAGGCGCACCCACGTCCAGTACCAGTTGAGGGGTGATGAGAGAACTGGGAGCCATCGGAACCATGGACATAGATGGTGCCAGCAAGAAAATAGGTGCCGGATTAGGTACCAAGGTATGGACAATCCAAGCACCACTCCAAGAAAGCATCGGCTCCATCGTAGCCGATGCTGCAAGGTTGAGGGGTGCCGACAGGGGAGGCACTGCTGTTGGAATCAAGACAGTATGTACCTAAGTGGGTGCCAGGGGAGGATAAGCAGGGGAAGATGAGATAGAAGATTCTGAGCCAGGAGGGACGGAAGGTCTAGCTGGAATGGGCAATCCCCTAGCTACCAGAAGCTGGTCTACAACCCACGCTAGGTCTAGCTCAGAAAAATTTCTAGTGGATCTGAAAGAGGCTGCAGAAGGGGAATCAGGTCTTTCTAGAAAGGGACTAGACCTCTGCCCCAAGAAAGGGTCATAAGTAGGAGAATATCTTGTCCTTGGCAGGTAATCAGATTTTGGAGCCAATGTAGCCAAAGAAACTGTCAGCACCATGGCCGGGGATAGTGCCAAGGCATGTACAGTCATCGGAGCCCATGGAGCCAAAGAAGCTGTCAGCACCATGAACGGGGATGGTGCCAAGGCATGTACAATCATTGGAGCCCATGGAGCTGAGGAAACTGTCAGCACCGTGGACAGGGATGGTGCCGAGGTATGTATGTCATCGGAGCCTATGAAGCTGAGGAGACTGTCAGCACTGTGGACAGAAATGGAACCAAGGCATGAACAGTCATTGGAGCTGATGTAGGAGCCAAAGATGGCAACAAAGTCAGTGGTGCTGTGTTTGGAACTCAGATAGGAGTGAATACCATGGTCAGCACTGAGGGAGAGGACATAGATCCTGGTGCCAAAGAAGTCTGTGCCGAGGGTGCCAGTGAAGCATGGAGCCAACTTGGTTCCATAACTGACGGAGATGCAGGAACTGCGTGACTCCATTTTTCCTTATTTTTTTTGGTCTTAGGAGGGGGTGAGACCTCCGACCCAGATAGAGCCTCCGAGAAAGGTGTCTTGAGTATACCTTTTAAAATAAGGTTATTCTTATGTTCTGCTAGTGTCTGATTAGAAAAACCAGCACAAATGTCACAATCAGCTTTCAAATGATCCATGCCCAAACAGTAGACACAACGAATATGTGTATCTGAGTTAGGCATCTTACGTCCACACTTGTCACCCTGTTTAAAACCCAACTTAACTTTGTCTGACATGGTAAATGAAACAATACTATCCTGTGGAAAACATTTAAGTAAGAAATAGTGGAGCTATGTTAAGGAATACCAGTAGTAAAAGGGGCCTGTCAAAGACAGGCGAGAGGGACAGACAAAAGAGGTAAAAAATTAAATTACCAAGAAAAAGCATAGGAAATAGGCCTAGGTTATAGGTGACAGTGATAAAAGACTAACTTGACTTAAAAATTTTGAAATTCAGAAGAAAAACTGTCATAAAAACAACAAATTACTACTTAGCTTAAGAGAGATGGCTACCACGTCTGACTAGGAATGCAGCAAACAAGATCTGGAGTATCTAGGAGAGGGGCATTGTTGGTAGGTTCTTAGCTGAGAGTTTTTGGCTTGTGCGAGCTGGGAAATGGCTGTATCAGTTCCGAGGACAGAACCGAGGTCCTAACTGTAAAGAATAAATAAAGATTTACAACTTCAGATGTACAATTTCCCTTAAGAGTACAGAGACCACAGTCCGTCTGGGGCTGGTTTCTCTTTCTTTTACCAGATCCCCAATAAGACTCCCCACTGGCACAGCTATAGGGTTAAGATCTCAGCTGAGGGGTCAAGCCAAGACCTCCAGCACCCTCTCTGTCCAAAGCAGTGCTTCGTGTCCCTGCCCAAGTAGCTGACACACATGCACTTTGAGATTTGATTTATATACAAACACACACACACACACACACACACACACACACACACACACACACACACACACACACACACACACACACACACACACACACACACAAACACACACACACACACACACCTGGGGAAGGCTGGTACAGGTTTACTAGCTATGCCCCCTTCTGCCCAGACTATAATGTAGTTTCTACTGCCATCAACCCCTACTTATCAGCTACTATAAGGCCCTTACAAAGGGTGTCCAATCCTACTGTGTAATGTTACTAGTATCCAAATGGTAGTTTTGACCAAGACTTGCAAGGCTATATAGAAGTGGGCTGTACAGTGTCACCAAATACATATGCAAGTACTATAAAACCTATAAAACCTTAAACGTGTCTCACAAATATCAGCCACAAAGATAGGTTTAAATATATTTAATAATAAATAATGAAAGAACAAGACAATACTCGGTCAATCAACACAGTTACTTCAGAGTTCAAAATCACAGGAAATATTTTAAAACTATTTTAAAACAGCATTGCAGGACAGTCTCAGATAAATACAGAAAACATCTAAACTAATCTTTACTGTATTCATACTACTACTCTGCCCTATGCCCTGAATCTTACTTATAGACAGGCAAGTGCAGATAATGATGATGATTGGATGTTTTTGCTAAGTCCAAGACAAAATAAAAATGCACAGTCCCTCTCTGAGAGAGTTCCCGAATTAATATCAAACATTACTGCTAGGCTAGCATGGATGACATCACTCTTTGTCACCTGACTTCAGTTCCCAGGCTAAACAGAAACTTAAGAGAATTTCACATCTCTTTGTTAAAAATACATATCTGTCAGATGTTTGCCAGATCTTGGAAGTCGTAAAACAATAAAGCAATTTACATTTTAAACCTAGTAATTACTTTTCTTTCAAGGCAATAGAAAAACTTCTAGTTCTAGACATTGTGTCTGCTATTGAACTAAAACTGAAAGATAACATATTTTGTGGCCCAGCTATAAAGTAATTTAACCTCAACTATTCTTAAGTTTTGCAAATTAATCTTCTATGTTCCAGCAGGGTATGCTGCGGTTACATTCTTGAAACTCAGTATATACAGTTATGTATTAATTATATCAATATTCACAAATGACATAGAATTATTTACAAAATTCCAGATAGCTAGGCTGGCAGCATGACAAGGTCCATGGACTTTCATTACTGTTGGAAGGCATTTGTTCCAAAATACAAAATTTGAACATGTAGTGTGAGTAACATTTTATGTGCTTGTAGAGGGCATTAGTCTCTTTTCTCATTCTGATTTCATATAAATGCCCATATAGTCTGTTCCTCAGTTTCTTCTCCATTTTTCCTATGTAAAAACAAGGTCAGAACATACATAGTGCACAGTATACCACGTTGTTGTACAACAATTGGATCAGTTTCTTATTGCAACTACCTGGTTGTTCAAAGCAATTTTACGGCACACCAGAATATTGGGGCAGTAGTGGCAACAACCACATGTTTTCATCCCCATAAATTCTGAATTAAATAAATAAATAAATAAATAAATTCTGAATTTTACTTATGACGGTGTTTGGACCAATTGTGTTCTAATATTGTTTTCAAATTCTTGCCACATTTGAACACCACTCATGGACCTGGCCCCACATAATCATGAATGGTATTCTCTTGTAGGAGAAGACACCAATTCTTTTCCAGAATTGATTTTACAGAGAGGCCTTCAGTAGAATAGGTTGTAATAAAAGAATTCCTGAATGTCTCTGTGTTTGTGTTCATGGTCTCAGCCATAGGTGGCATTGATGTAGTATCCCCACCATCTAGGAGTTCTTGACTTTTGTTGCTGGTCACACAAGGGCCTCCCAGAATTGGTACAAAATGATGAGACTCATGTTTATTGATCTAGCATCAAGTTGTCTTCAAATTTTGTAGGATAGCCACGTTTTAAAAACATGCTTTTCAGCAATATGCACTCATCCCAAAAGGCAGTTTCTTCTGTGATCATTTGGGCTGCCCTCACAAACTGGCCCTTGACCACTGCCCTTTTCTGTGTTATAGGGTGCAATCTGGAGAAAACTGTTCGAATATGTGGGTTTCCTATAAATTTTGGAGGTGAATGTTCTGTTTGTGCTGTCCTTGGCCAACCATATATCCAGGTAAGCTCTGTTCACATCATTACTCTAATAGGTGAATGCAAGAAACTCTGCTGTTTGATTAATGTATGCCAAAAAATGGGGGATATCGTGAGCTTCACCATCCCACAGGATAAAAATATCATCCAAAAAGTGTTTGTAGAATCTACATGATACAAAAAAGGGGAGTTAAATAAGAACATTTTCTCCCATTGTATCATAATAATGTTGGCAAAAAGACCTCCACAAGCTGCACCCATGGCTATCCCTGCTTGTTGTAAGAACAAATCACCTCCAAATTTAACAAAATAATTTTTCAGTAAAATCTCCACTAAATTGACACAAACATTAATATGGTGTTGTGGAATATTCTTCTCCATCAAATATTCAGAAAACAATTCCAGTCCTAAGTCATGGG
Source organism: Protopterus annectens (assembly GCF_019279795.1). Taxonomy (NCBI): domain Eukaryota; kingdom Metazoa; phylum Chordata; order Ceratodontiformes; family Protopteridae; genus Protopterus; species Protopterus annectens. The sequence continues at coordinate 1,494,218,825 of NC_056729.1, read as the reverse complement.
GAATGACCAAATACAAGTGCTTGACATCCACAGTGATAAAGGTATATATGTCTTTAAAGAGAATGTCATTAGTTTTTTGTAAAAAATTCCCACGAATCACGGCAAATGTGGCTCTTGTAACTCACAACTCATGTTCAACCCTAAAAAAACTACTACTTTTTTCCCCAAATCTATCTGTCATAAAAAAACAACAACAAAAATGTAAGTCCTCTGTCTTGATAATACAACCATTGAAGTCACTTCTCATAGCAAATTATTAGGGATGATATTGGAGGACATCTTAAATTCGACCTACACATACAAAATTGCATAAGAAAAATTGTTTAAAAACTAGGGATGCTTTACAGAGCCAAAAATGTTCTCACTGACACAACTAAAACTTCACTTGCCACTACTTATCTCCTCCCCACACTTATTTATGGTGTTCCCATCCTCACTAACCTCCACGTTTCACAAAAATTAAAATTTGAACAATGCTATAACAAAGTTGCTAAACATGCAGCAAATACCCCTTTCAGAACCAACCACTGTATAGCACTAAAAGCCTAAATAGGCTAGAATTACTCCATTAAGTAACATATACACAGCTTCTTACCACCTATAAAATTATCCAGCATGCATCTGCTTGTCTGGCACTAAATAACATTATACACAACTAAGTTTCCAGCTGGGCATTATGATCCAATAACCAAAAACTCCTGCCTGTCCACAAACCTAGCAAATCTGCAAGCCATTGTTTTGTCTTATACCATTTTGCTAAGTCCTGGAACTCCTTACCTGTATCCATTGGGTCAATACCCTCACATCCTTCAAAACCATTCTGAAAGACTTCCTAGCCAAAGCTTGATCAGTAGATCAGGATAAACTACTGTATTTCCCTGAAAATAAGACCGGGTCTTATACATTTCCCCCCGCTGAAATACGCATTAGGGCATATTATCAGGGGATGCCTTATTTACCCCCCTCCCCGTGCAACAATCGACATTTATTAATTTATTCATGTACAAAAATCAACATTTATTCATGTACACAAATCAACATTTATTCATGTACAAAAATTGACATTTATTTATGTACACAAATTAACATTTATTTGGCACTTTTCCATTATTGGGCAACAGTTCTAGGTAACGTGTTGTGTGAGAATTCTACATAAACAGTGCAACAAACATTTCAACTTCAGAATATCTACACCTTGGCTTTCACAGTGTAATATTTCATGCTTAACAGAAAGTGCAGAAAAATCTCAATACATGTGTATTTGAGGAGGGGAATAAAACAGGTAAATAACTGCCACTTTTTGATTGGTGATGCTTTCTTTATTCCTTACCCAAACTGTAAGAAAAGACTGATGGAAAGTCATAAAAATGAAGTCTGGGAACTAGTGGCCTTACTTTGTAATTACCCCTTGATAATGAAGCATTACCTTAATACAATAAAGTAAAAAAACTGACAAGAGTTTGCTGGCAGCTGAAAGCAGAAGCAATCCATTCTGTTGCCCTGATAACGGAAAAGTTATTCAAATACAGTCATGTCATCTTCTTCTGGAACATTGTCATAAGTCCCCAACCCTTGAATTCTGGCCTGAATTTCTTGTGACTTGAGAACCATTGGCCCCAATCTGTCATGCCTAGCAATAGAGCTCTCATTAAATGAGCACTGCTTGTCCATGTAGCCTGCTCATAGTGCATTGGCACCAGAGCTGTCAGTGATTTTATCCCATGAATTCTTCACCCAAGTCATGACATCTTGCAGGCTAGGCTTCACAAAGTTTCCATGCTGATTTCTCTCCATTCTATTTTTAATGTAGTCATTGAGTTCCATGCGCAAATGGTCCTTGAATGGCTTGTTTATTGCAATATCAAGAGTCTGGAGATAGGCAGTCATTCCTGCGGGAATCATTATTTGATCTATTCTTCTCTGTGCAAGGAAGTTCTTTATGTCTTTAGTGTGGTGAGTGCTGGCTGAATCCCAGACTAGCAGACCTCTTTCGCCACCTCATAAAACAAGTGGCAGCATTACACTGACCCACTTCCTTATAACTCTTGTGTGCACCCGGCTTTTTTGGTTTCAAGAATGTAAATGCCTGAAACACATTCAATCTTATCTTTCTTGCCCTTACTAATGATTAGAGGTGGGGTTTTCTTTCCATCTAGACGAATTGCCAAAATACAGGTAACGTGCACTTTCATACCCAATAGAGGGAATGTAGCTTGATGAGGCACCCCCTCTGATCAATTGTTGTTTGAGATACTTGGCTCATAAACACTGCAGTTTCATCCATAGCAATCATGTTGGAGAGCTGGTATTTCGAAAAGTCGATGCCATCAACAAAGGACTTGAATGCAAGTGCATGTTTAATAACTTCAGTATCTTCCAGCTTGAACAGTGTTATTGATCTTAGAGACAGTTCATATCACTGACGGAAGCCATCCAGCCAATGTTGTGATGCTTTGAATTCTTCTGGGGATATTTCTAACTGTGGTGCCATTGCAAGGGCAAATGCTTGAATATCAATCCTGCGCACAACCAAAGCCTTTGCTCTCCTGTTAGTAATCCATTCACAGATGATGTCTTCCAGCTCAGGAAATAATGGTTGCTGACCTGATCCACACTTGCACCTCTTAGCATTTCCCTCGTCGGCCTGTTGACTGAGGTTATTGTACACTGCTCGCCATTTTTATACCATTCAGAGATCCAACTTCTTCTCTTTGCAGAAAGCCATCAGATTCTTTCCCCGGGAGTCTTTGACAATTCCTTTCTTGTACTCGACGGAATAGCTCTTTCTTTTTGCACTCATCTTGTCTACGGGGGGGGGGGGGTTAACTAAAGACTTACGAGACAAGAGTGGCAACACAAAATGGCGACGATTAAGACGACACAACCACATCCGTTCGTTATCAAGTGCACACGTTTTACTTGCGTTGTCTGTACTTTGACCAATAAAAGTACACTTGCCAGTGTTTATGGGCCAAGGATCTCAACTGTCAAGTGTGAGTGAGGATTAGGGTTACAGTAAGAATCGTGGAGGACTCCCGGAGAAAGAATCTTATGACTTTGTACAAAGAGAAGAAGTTGTGTGTCTGAATGGTCTGAAAATGGTGAGCAGAGTACAATACCCTCAGTCAACTGGTGTCAGTAATATTATTATTTTATAATTCAACACGTCTGTCGTGTGTTGTTGATGATCTTAACTGGGGCTTATTTTTGGGGTAGGGCTTATATCATGACCACCCTGGAAAACCATACTAGGCCTTATTCTCTGGTTAGGTCTTATTTACAGAGAAATACGGTATATCCCTAAATGTGAACAAGTACCTTTTCCTACCTTACACCTCCTTACTCTCCCTTCTTCACTCACTTCCTTACTTCCATCAATTTCTTTCCTAAGTTTCCTATCTAAATAGGTTCATAGGTTGGTACTGGGCTATCGGCCCTAGGGATTATACAAGCCTAGCCATAACAATTCCCTGGCTATTTCTTCCCACAATATTTATCCATGTTCCTGATTTCTGCTGTTATACTGCCCCCTTGTGCATTCTCTACAAAGCATTTCATGTGTCTACATCCGTGTTCCTGTTTTGTGCTGCTATACTGCCCTCTATGCCTTTTCTACAAAGCATTTCATGTGTCTACATCTGTGTTCCTGATTTGTGTTGTTATACTGCCCTCTATCCCTTCTCTACAAAGCATTTCATGTGTCTACATCCGTGTTCCTGTTTTGTGCTGCTATACTGTCCCCTATGCCTTCTCTACAAAGCATTTCATGTGTCTACATCCGTGTTCCTGTTTTGTGCTGCTATACTGCCCCCTATGCCTTCTTGACAAAGCATTTCATGTGTTTGCATCCATGTTCCTGTTTGTGCTGTTACACTGCACCTTGTCCCTTCTCTGCAAAGCATTTCATGTGTCTACATCCGTGTTCCTGTTTTGTGCTGTTATACTGCCCCCCATGTCCTCTTTACAAAGCATTTCATGTGTCTACATCCATGTTCTTGTTTTGTGCTGCTATACTGCCACTATGCCTTCTATACAAAATATTTCATGTGTCTCCATCCATGTTCCTGTTTTGTGCTGTTATACTTCCGCTCTGCCTTCTCTACAAATCATTTCATGTATCTACATCCATGTTCCTGTTTTGTCCTGTTATACTGCCCCCTATGCCTTCTCTACAAAGCATTTCTTGTGTCTACATCCATGTTCCTGTTTTGTGCTGTTATACTGCCCCCTATGCCTTTTCTACAAAGCATTTCATGTGTCTACATCCGTGTTCCTATTTTGTGCTGTTATACTGACTCCTTTGCCTTCTCTACAAAGCATTTAATGTGTCTACATCTGTGTTCCTGTTTTGTGCTGTTATACTGCCCCCTATGCCTTCTCTACAAAATATTTAATGTGTCTCCATCCATGTTCTTGTTTTGTGCTGTTATACTGCCCCACTATGCCTTTTCTATAAAGCATTTCATGTGTCTGCATCCGTGTTCCTGTTTTGTGCTGTTATACTGCCTCCTATGCCTTCTCTACAAAACATTTCATGTGTCTACATCCGTGTTCCTGTTTTGTGCTGTTATACTGCCCCCTATGCCTTCTCTACAAAATATTTCATGTGTCTCCATCCATGTTCTTGTTTTGTGCTGTTATACTGCCCCACTATGCCTTCTCTACAAAGCATTGCATGTGTCTATATCCATGTTCCTGTTTTATGCTGTTATACTGCCCCCTATGCCTTCTCTACAAAACATTTCATGTGTCTACATCCGTGTTCCTGTTATGTGCTGTTATACTACCCATCTGCCTTCTCTACAAATCATTTCATGTATCTACATCCATGTTCCTGTTGTGTCCTGTTATACTGCCCACTATGCCTTCTCTACTAAGCATTTCTTGTATCTACATCCATGTTCCTGTTTTGTGCTGTTATACTGCCCCCTATGTGTTTTCTACAAAGCATTTCATGTGTCTGCATCCGTGTTCCTGTTTTGTGCTGTTATACTGCCCCATATGCCTTCTCTACAAAGCATTTCATGTGTCTACATCCGTGTTCCTGTTATGTGCTGTTATGCTACCCCTCTGTCTTCTCTACAAATCATTTCATGTATCTACATCCATGTTCCTGTTTTGTCCTGTTATACTGCCCCATGCCTTTTCTATAAAGCATTTCATGTGTCTGCATCCGTGTTCCTATTTTGTGCTGTTATACTGCCTCCTATGCCTTCTCTACAAAGCATTTCATGTGTCTACATCCGTGTTCCCGTTTTGTGCTGTTATACTACCCCACTGCCTTCTCTACAAATCAGTTCATGTATCTACATCCATGTTCCTGTTTTGTCCTATTATACTGCCCACTATGCCTTCTCTACAAAGCATTTCTTGTGTCTACATCCATGTTCCTGTTTTGTGCTGTTATACTGCCCCTATGCCTTTTCTATAAAGCATTTCATGTGTCTGCATCCGTGTTCCTATTTTGTGCTGTTATACTGACTCCTATGCCTTCTCTACAAAGCATTTCATGTGTCTACATCCGTTTTGTGCTGTTATACTGCCCCTATGCCTTCTCTACAAAGCATTTCATGTGTTTACATCTGTGTTCCTGTTTTGAGCTGTTATACTGCCCCCTATGCTTTATCTACAAAGCATTCCATGTATCTACATCCATGTTCCTGTTTTGTGCTGTTTACTACCCCCTGTGCATTCTCTACAAAGCACTGCATATGTCTACATCCATGTTCACGTTTTGTGCTACTATACTGCCCCTGTGCCTTCTCTACAAAGCATTTCATGTGTCTACATCCATGTTCCTGTTTTGTGCTGTTATACTGCCCCTATGCCTTTTCTACAAAGTATTTCATGTGTCTCCATCCATGTTCCTGTTTTGAGCTGTTATACTGCCCCCTATGCTTTATCTACAAAGCATTCCATGTATCTACATCCATGTTCCTGTTTTGTGCTGTTTACTACCCCCTGTGCATTCTCTACAAAGCACTGCATATGTCTACATCCATGTTCACGTTTTGTGCTACTATACTGCCCCCTGTGCCTTCTCTACAAAGCATTTCATGTGTCTACATCCATGTTCCTGTTTTGTGCTGTTATACTGCCCCTATGCCTTCTCTACAAAGCATTTCATGTGTCTACATCTGTGTTCCTGTTTTGTGCTGCTATACTGCCCCTATGCCTTCTCTACAAAGTATTTCATGTGTCTCCATCCGTGTTCCTGTTTTGTGCTGTTACACTGCTTGCTATGCTTTATCTACAAAGCATTCCATATGTCTACATCCGTGTTCCTGTTTTGTGCTGTTTACTACCCCCTGAGCATTCTCTACATAGCATTCCATGTGTCTACATCCGTGTTCCTGTTTTGTGCTGTTTACTGCCCCCTGTGCATTCTCTACAAAGCATTTCATATGTCGACATCCGTGTTCATGTTTTGTGCTACTATACTGCCCCCTATGCCTTCTCTACAAAGCATTTCATGTGTCTACATCCATGTTCCTGTAAGCCTGCTTTTCTCTCAATTATTATTGCAATTCCTATTTATGTTATACTAACTTACTTTTAATTTCTCTGTAAAGTGGCTAAAATGTCTCTAAATATTAAATCACTGTCATATTCATCCGTCCACAACCCCCCTTCCCATTTTTACATGAGTTCAGGGTGCCACTTCAACAGTGATAATCAGCTAGAGCCAGGGATCACACCTAAACCAATGTTTTCATATCATGTCTACTTTGGTATAATTATTTAAACTGTAGTTTGCAGATTTTTTATATTATTTTTGAAGATTGCAAAATTATTGCTCTTAAAATGTTTTGTAATAGTTTGGAGTTTTCCCCTCGGCGTCTGCTGAAAATGGGTTCCTACTCAGTCAGACTTTCCCAGTCATCAAATGTCAATGAATGAATAAATGAATGAATAAATAAAGAAATATTTCTGCTCTTTGTTTTGAAATTAGACTTTCTTGCATCTACTTGTTAGGAGAAGCCATTGGTTGCTTATGCTGCTTCAACACTCTTAACTCCTGAAAATCATTTTGTACTTTCTCCAAAGATTTCATTTGAATTTTAGTATGAGATTTATGCTCAGCTTCCAGTTTTTTATTTGTAGTGGTTAGTTTCACAGTCTTGGATAAAAAAAAAACAACATTCCTCTATCTCTTCCTGTAGTGCTTTAATCAGGCTGTCATAAGTACTTCTAATTCGCATTTATATTGCTGTACTTTTTTGCACACAACTTTTTCAAGCTTCTGATTGGTAACTGTCAGCTGTTCATTTACACATATAAATTTCTATTATATGAGGCTGGTCACTTTAGTATTGGAAGCATCAGTCTGTGTGATGTTATTGACTTTTTTCTTGCTCTTTTGGAGTTATACCTTTGATTACTCTTTTTCAGCTTGCAAATGCTGGTACTTACTTTTAAATCAAGCAGGGTGGTGTTAGCTTTTTATAGCTCCTATCAAAATTTTCCTTTTCTCTTTGAAAAGACACAGTATCAGCTTGGTGTGAACTAGACTTCTAGGGTACACCTAAGCTAATTTCAGTCTGCTTGCACTCACGTTCATCAAACCATGGATTGTTGAAGGTCTGAGGGTTCTACCCAAGCCATCAGGGAAGCATTCCTTTGCATACCAGGAATTCTGTCTTTGAAACCTCCTGCTTAAATGGCTTATGAGGATTCCAACACTTGGTAACTTCAGGTGCTCGTTGAAGTCTTATCTTTTTGACCTTTTTCACAAAGATTGACCATATTCTAAGTTCTATAATTTTGTATTTTTATGTCGTATGCTGTTATAATTTGTTTGGCAATTGTACACTATATATAACTTGTACAGGTGTGGGATGGTGCTGACTTGACTGACATCTGATGGGGCTATCAGTCAAGTGTTCAGCACAGTTTTTTATTTGTTGATGTGATAATTCTGTATGTTTAAAAAGGGTTAAAGTTAGGATGGCCATGCACATCCAGCAAGGATCTGCTGCCCCCTGAACCCCCTGCTTCATATAGTTTAAGTGCCTAGCAGTCATTTGGTGGGGGGGGGGGGTTCGGGGGGGCATAAGTCCCCTGAAGAACATTGCACAGTTTTTGTTTAATGTCACCTTCATAACTGATCCACAAAATCATTTAATCATTAAAAAATAAGAGATCCAACATTATAAGGTCGACCCACATCATACCAGGTAACTTGCTACTGCACATCCTGGTGTGTCTTAATATAAACAATCATTGTTTGTTTAATATAGTTTAAATATTTTTTTTATTTTATATTTCCTAAGCAGTAAGTGGATTGATCCTTGGACCCTTTTCAATCACAGCCTGGGCCACAAAGGCAGGGCAATTAAAATCAAAACAGTGACTTTGATTACACCAACTGAAAAACACATAATAATATACAGTATAGTACTATACAGTGGATATAAAAAGTTTACACACCCCTGTTAAAATGCCATTTTTTTGTGATATAAAAAAATGACACCACAATAAATCATTTCAAAACTTTTCCCACCTTTAATGTGACCTATAACCTGTACAATTCAATTGAAAAACAAACACATCCTTTAGGGGAAAAATATAAAAAATAAAAACGTACAATAAGCTGGTTGCATAAGTGTGCACACCCTTAAACTAATACTTTGTTGAAGCACCTTTTGATTCAATTACAGCATTTAGTCTTCTTGGGTACACATCTGCTATCAATTAAAGAGACTCTGATTAACCCCAAATAAAGTTCAGCTGTTCTAGTAGGATTTTCCTGGCATTTACTCAGTTGCCTGCTACAGCAAAAGCCATGGTTCGCAGAAAGCTTTCAATGCATTAAAGGGATCTCATTGTTGAAAAGTATCAGTCAGGAGAAGGGTACAAAAAAATTTCCACAGCATTGGATATACCATGGAACACAGTGAAGACAGTCGTCAAAAAGTAGAGAAAATATGGGGCAACAGTGAGGTTGGAAAGAACTGGACATCCCTCCATAATTGATGAAAAGACAAGACAAAAACTGGTCAGGGAGGCTGCCAAGAGACCTACAGCAACACTGAAGGAGCTGCTGGAAATTCTGGTAAGTACTGGCTGTGTACTACATGTGACAAAAATTGCCCGTATTCTACATATGCCTGGGCTATGGGGTAGGGTTGCAAGACAAAAGCCTTTTCTTACACAGAAAAACATCCAGGCCCAGTTAAAATTTGCAAAACAATACATCGTCTCACAAAAGCATGTGAGAAAATGTGTTATAGTCTGATGAGACCAAGGTTGTAGTTTTTGCCCACAATTCCAAAAGGTATGTTTGGCGCAAAAACAGTACTTCGCATCACCAAAAGAACACCACCCCCACAGTGAAGCATGGTGGTGGCAGTATCATGCCTGGGGTTGCTTTTTTTCAGCTGGAACTGGGGCTTTAGTCAAGGTGGAGGCAATTATGAACAGTTCCAAACACCAGTCACTTTTGGCCCAAAACCTTCAGGCATCTGCTAGAAAGCTGAAGATGAAGAGGAGTTAAACCTTTCAACACAACAATAACCACATAGGTTCATAGGTTTCATAGGTTCATAGGTTGGTACTAGGCTATCGGCCCTAGGGCCTATACAAGCCTAGCCATAACAATTCCCTGGCTATTTCTTCCCACATTATTTACTTTCCTGGATCCCTGTCTAGCAGGGCGACTGACGTGATCCCTGGGGTGAATTTCCTTTCTTCCATCCAATCGTCAAGTTTCCTCTTGAAGAGGTCCAAAGAGGCACTCTGCTTGACATGTATGGGCAATCTATTCCAGAGTCTGGGGAGTCTCTGGGTCAGGAACCTATCCCTCCAGCATGTTTTGTTTATTGTGATGACAAGGTTTAGATCCCTGGAGCGTGTAGCTCTGAGGGATTAGGATTTCTTTAAGTGTAGCATGTCCAACAGCTCTGGGTTTGACATGGCCTTGTATGTTAAGCAGAGATCGCCTCTGAGTAGATGATATGTGACAGAGTATAGCTGGAGTTTTTTAAGGCGGTCAGCGTAGGGCATCTGCTTTAGGCCTGTGATTCTTTTAGTGAGGTATTTCTGAGGCCTTTCCAGTTGTTGCAGATGTCTTGAGAGGTACATACCAAATGGGGCGTTGTATTCTATAATGGGTCTAATGAGGATGAGTACAGTGGGACAATGACCTCCTTTTTTCTGGATGAAAAGCCCTTCATGATGAGGTGTGCCACATAGAAGGATTTCCTGACTGTTGTGGCGATGTGGTTATCGAAAGTGAGACCACTGTCCACCTGTGTCCCTAAGTCTCTTATCACACTTTCTGTGTTTAGTGTACTGCCACCTATATGGTAATTCATGGATACATGTTTTTTCCCAAAGGGGATAACAATACATTTCTTGGCATTGAGCTTGAGCCCATGGCTCTGGCACCAAGCATCTGTTTCTGTAAGGCCCTTTTGTAGAGTATCTACATCATTTGTGGATTCAATAATGGCTCCCAGTTTGCAGTCATCTGCAAACTTTGTTAGCCAGAGTCCCTTAGTGTTGACCTGTACTTCAGAGAAGTAGATGCCAAACAAGAGCGGCCCCAGGACTGAACCCTGAGGTACTCCACTTGTCACTTGTCTGGAGCTGGATTTGGAGTCGGCTACTTTTACAGTGTGGGTTCTATCAGTAAGCCATTTAGCAACCCACTGGGTGACATAGGGATTAATGCCCAACTTAGTAAATTTATCTATGATTCCAGAGTGGGGAATGGTGTCAAAGGCCTTGGCAAGGTCTAGATAGGCTGTGTGGACCACCTTACCCTTGTCCATGGCTCTGGAGACTGATTCGAAGAAGTCAATCAGATTCAGGAGACAAGATCAGCCCTTCACAAACCCAAACTGGGTGGGGTCCAGTGTTTGAAGGTTGCCAATGTCTTTGTTTATAAGTTCCATGATAATACGCTCCATGGCCTTGCAGATAAGGCTTGTCAGACTGATGGGACGGTAGTTTCCGGGATCCAAGTTGGATCCCCCCTTGTGGATTGGGATAACTGTAGCTCTGCACCACTCAGTGGGCACAAAACCTGAGGTGAGGCTATGATTAAACATGACACTTAGGTGAGGTGCCAGTTCATATTGTAGTTCATGTAGTACACAGCCCGGGATGTCATCTGGTCCCATGGATGCTGTATTCTTGGCTTTAGAGAGTGCGTTTTGTACCTGTGTGGCCGTTATTACTGGAATTTGGCAATCTTCCGGTATTGAGATGGGCCATTTAGGGGTGAGAGGGGTGAAGTTGGCACTGAATCGATCTGCCAGGATATTGGCAATATCCTTTGGATCAGTATATTTAATGCCATTCTGTTTTAGCTCAGAGCAGATCTGAGTATTGCCATTTAGATTCTTGACATAGTTATAGAATGCTTTGTGGTTGTCTTTGGAATCTTTGGCAATTTTATTTTCGTAACTAGCTTTGGAGGATTTTATGAGGCATCTCAGTTTCTTACTGAGGCTAGTAAGGGAGTTTTTTGCATCATGGGATTTTCCTCTTTTCTGCAAAAGTTTCTTCCTTTTGTTGTAAAGTTTGTTTATGGCAGGGGACCACCAGATTGGCTTCCTTTTTTGGATGAGAGCATTTTGGTTCTATTTGGGATGGCACGATTCATGCATGAGTGGATGTGCTCGTACAGTGCCTTAGTGTAGGATTCAGCAGTTGAACTTTCAGTTCCGTCTGCATGGGTGTCATGAAGTTTGTCACTTCTGACTTGAGTAGCATGAAGTTGGCTTTGGAGAAGTTTTTTATGGTGGTTTCTTTACTGGGGGGTGGGGGTGGGATGTGGATGTTAAGGGTGATTAGCTTATGGTCAGACCTGACTAACGAGGGGTGACCATAGGTATGGAGCATTGATTTCCCATGTTGGTAATGACCAGGTCTAGGATATTGGAGCCCCTGGTGGGACTATGGATTAGTTGATCCAGGGCGTTGGAATTTATGAATTCCAAGAACCATTGCGCAAAGGTGTTGGGACATGAGTAGTTTTCCCAGTTAATGGCAGGGTAGTTAAAATCACCCAGTATTAGGGTGTTTGGTTCTATCTTAATATTTTCCAGTATGTTTAGAAAGGTGTAGTGAGAATCTTGGGGTATGGTGGGGGATCTGTAGCAAGCTACAATTTGGATTGCAGTCTTACCTAGTGTTAGTTGCACTTGGAGAATTTCAGACACATTGCGTTGGCCAACTAGCCTGGTGGTGTGAATATCCTTGGTGAATATTGACACTCCTCCACCTTTAGTGTTCTGGTCCTGGTTTGGTGGCCAAAAAGTGTGGTAAGAGTTGTAGCCTGGTATTGCAGGGGTGCTCTCTGGAGCCTTGAACCAGGTCTCAGTTACTGCACAGATATCGATGTTCTCCATTTTTAGGAGTGCCTCGAGAGAGTGCATTTTGAGGTTTAGACTTCTAGCATTGAGTAGCATTACCTTCAGATTTTGCATGCTTGTACCTGTTACGGTGGTGGTTTTGTCCTTTGAAGTTTGCCTAAAAAAGGCACTATAGGGGTGGCAAGAGCCTTATCCAGTAACCTGAATCCCAGAGGCGACAGGTGCATACCATCTCTGGCAAAGCATCGTGGTCTGTCAATCATGTCATCCCAGGCAGACAGATACTGGATCCCCTTTGAATGACACCATAAGCTTAGCCAATTGTTGAAGTCAATCATTTTATCCTTATATTGTGGTATCATTCTGGGCGAAGGCAGGATGCTACTCAGGGCTAGGGTCATATCTGCCTGGGCCACATGATCCAAGAGCTCTTCCATGTCTCTTTTCATGTAGTCCAGGGAGGTACGTCTCAAGTCATTCACTCCAACAAGGACAATGACAGAGTCATATTTGTACTTGTTGTGGAGTGACTTGAGTGCATGCGTTATGTGTCGGATCCTGGCACCCGACAGGCAGCTGACTGTAATTTTCTCCTTATTCAACCTGGTGAGAGGGACATCAGTGTGCCGGACTATAGAGTCACCTATGACTAAAGTGTTAGGAACATTGTCTTGCCTTAGGGGCTGTTGCTGGGTGGCACACTGGTGTTGTGAACTATGTGACACATTGGTTGTGATTGGTGTTTGTTTGCGTTTCAGCTTCAGAGGTCTTTGTTGCTTGGGCAGGTTACAGTTAAGGGCCTCTGCATATGTGGATTTAGTGTTGCTATATGTGGGTGTTGGTGGTGCGGGTTTAGAAGGGCTATGTGTTGCTTGAGGTGTAGTGTGGGTGTTAACCTTCTCCTCTTGACTGTTTAGCACAATCTTGGGTGGAGAGAGCTTTGCTTCCATTTTGGCTATGTAAGTGCATCTCTCACAGGTTGTAGTGTTGGGTGGTAGGAGGAGAGGGTTGTCTGTGTACATGAGGCAATTGCTGCATTGCCCCAGTATGCCTAGATTCACCAGGTGGACAGGAGAAATCACCCGAAGCTGACCCTTGGACATGCCTGGTTTGGGGCTTTTTTTTTTTCTTTGTAAAGTATAGGAGCTGTTTCCTTAGCAAGGTACTTTGCAATTGTAGGCTGTTTAGTGCCTACTATTAATTTCTCCTTGTTAACAAGGATAGTTCAGTGTTTGTATGAGTTTAAGGCTTCCTAGTGCTTTCCAGCAGGTATTAGAGAAAGTGCTAGTCACAGGGATGCTTAAAGGTAAGATTGAAAAGAATGCACTCTGCAGTGTGCACTAGAGAAGTTAGATGTGAAAGTAGGTAACTTGAGTTTTACCTGTTTAAAAAGTTAAGGTTTAGTGGAGAGTTACTATTTTTAAAACAGCAAGATGGATTGAAAGGGGTGGTCACTTTTGTATTTTGGTACTATGAAATACTGTAGGATGGCCAATAAATTTAAATAATTGAAGGGGTGGGATTTCAAAAATGATGATTTTGTGATTACTCACATAAGCCAGTGAAAGTAGAGAGAAATGAGATATATGGTCAGATTAACATAAGAGGCGGGCAACTAGAAAGACAGTGGTATTTAACAAGACAACTTAAATGGGTGGGAGGGCAGGAAAAAATTCTGCCTGTCTCAGAACAGAGAGAGGTGTGGTCTCTTTTGAAGTTTTAATATGCTGTTAAAACAGAATGCAAGCAAAACACAAGGTAAAGAAAACAAACTACAGTATTCAAAATATAGAGAGGCAATACAGTAATACAAAAAATAAAAGCAAACTAACCTTTCCTTCACAGCAAAGTGTAGCAGAGTCTGGGTGAGCCTTTCTGGTAAATCAATAAAAGAATGGCTTCCCCAGAAGAAAATTAAAGTTTTGGAATGGCCCAGCCAGAGTTCAGACCTAAATACAATAGAAAATCTGTGGGGTGACCTGAAGAGGGCTGTGAACAAGAGATGTCCTTGCAGTCTGATAGATTTGGAGTGCTTTTGCAAGGAATAGTGGACAAATATTGCCAAGTCAAGATGTGTCATGCTGATAGACACCTACTCAAGAAGAATGAATGCTGTAAATAAATCAAAAGGTGCTTCAATAAAGTATTAGTTTAAAGGTGTGCACACTTATGCAACCAGCTTATTGTATGTTTTTTTTTTTTTTTTTATATTTTTTCCCCTAACAGATTTGTTTGTTTTTCAATTGAATTGTACAGGTTATAGGTCACATTAAAGGTGGGAAAAGCTTTGAAATAATTTATTGTGGTCTCATTTTTTTATATCACAAAAACCTGGCATTTAACAGGGGTGTGTAAACTTTTTATATCCATTGTATTGAACAGGCAGAGGACTGTTAATGGAACACCAAAATCAGGAAGAACGGTCCAGGTGAAACCAAGGATAGCAGTCAAAAGACAGGTTTATAACAGAATTAAACACTTTCTTCCCATGCTAATACATGATGACCAGACAGGATTTATCAAAGGAAGAAATGCATATGATAATCTTAAAAGAATTTTGTCATTGATAGATTATAGTAAACATGCAAACTTGGATTTAAATATAATATCCTTAGATATTAATAAAGCATTTTATTCTGTTAACTGGAATTTCCTTACACTAGTCCTAAAAGAGTATAATTTTCCTACATCTTTTATCACCCTTATTCAGTCACTATATAAAGACTAAATAGCATATGTTAAATTAGGTTCATATAGATCTGGTCCCATAGCAATCAAAAAGGAACTAAACAAGGCTGTCCCCTATCACCACTATTATTTGCATTACTTATAGAACCATTTGCAAATCAGATAAGATCAGATAGTAATATTAAAGGCATCTGCATCAACAAAACTTTAACTCTTAAATTACAATTATTTGCAGATGATATACTTCTTACCCTATCAGACACTAATGCATCTTTACAAGCTTTGTTTAAAGAAATAAATCATTTTCAAACTATTTCAGTTTTACAGTTCAATGAAAACAAAACAAAAATTATGTCATGTAATACTAAAAAGAAACATATAAACAAAAAATATTCCAAATACATAGCAGAGGATAATAAAATAGTATATTTAGGCATAGAGCTACTTGAAAACTTAACTGATTCACTTATATATAATTATAATAAAACACTAGATAAAATAGAGCAAGCGATATCTACCTGGAACAAATATATGTTTACAATGGGAGACAGATTATACCTCATTAAATCAATTATTTTTCCTAAAGTATTATATCTAATACAAAGTTTTTTACTGCCACCTCCCAAGTATATCACTCAGAGATATAATAAACTAATATTACATTTTTTATAGTTCCCAAACAAACCCCGAATTGCTTTAGATAAACATTTACCAAACTGGGAAGATGGAGGAATTAATTTACCTGATATTGAGATATATATTATGTCCTCTGTTGTTAAAAATATAACCTTATGGTTAAATGCTCACTACAAACCTATATGGAAACAATTACATGAACAGGTCTATACTGAACTTAGTCATAACAACAGATCAGATCATTTAACTATAATACCATTTCCTTTAGTTTGGATATTAAAAGATTATCTAGAAGGCAAAAATAAAAATAATAAACTGCCGTCCAAATATATGAACATCACACTAACAACATTTAAATCGTTCATAAACAAAGTCCCAAATATAAATTCATGGTTCTTTCTGATCTTTCCTATAGCCTTCACACCCACTATCCTTGATACATACCAAATTCAGAAAATGGATATGCTCAAGATAGGCTCAATAAGCTACTGGCATCAGCTGGTAGAACAAGAGAAAATATTAACTAAAGATCAGATAACCAGAAAATATAATATAAATAATGACTCATGGCTACTTTTGCAAAATCTATGACAATATCTTATAAACAGAATTGGACAAATGCAAGATACAGTTAGACATACTGTCCCAAAATGTATTGATTACATTATTATAATTAATAATCAACCTTACCAAGGTGCTGGATATCTATCTAACATTTACAAAATAATTAAAACAACAAAAATATACCAAATAGACACCTACTGGAATTATTATACACAGATAAATAATCACCCTCCTAACAAAAAGGAAAAAAAGTTTATCCTAAAATCTTCCAAGAAGTCATCATTATCAATAAACTTGCAGTTATTCACATGGAGATATTTGAATAGAAGTTTGTATGCACCACATAAATTATCTAAGATGTATGCAAGTGAAGATCTATGTTGGAGATGTCAGACTAAAATAAGAGCAGACTGGCAACATATGTTTTATGAATGTAAGTGTCTTACTTTGTATTGGAATAATATTATTTTTTTCAGACTGTTTTTAATGATAATTATCGATTATCAAAATCTATGATTTTATTCAACTCTTCTGTTCTGGATTGTGTGCCAGAAAAAGATTTTCAAATCTTATGGACTTTAATGGCAGCAGCTTGCAAAATCATCACCATTCACTGGAAAAGTGAAACTCTTCCTACATTTAATGAATTTAAAAATTTAGTTAGAACAATTGGACAAATGGAAATATCTACTCTGAAGAACAAAACTACCAGACTTACAACTTTATACAACTCTTGGATGAAAGTACTAGAAATAATTGAGAAAATGGACAAAGATATATGAACTTATATATCATACTTCAGGTTACACCTTAAACTTATTTATGACTTTATTCTTAACAGACACCAATGTATATAGTTATATAATGTTTTTAAAGTTTATAGGTTTTACAATTGTATATATATCATTTTTGTTTTTGATTTGACAAATTATCAATAAAAAAAAAAAGACAGGTTTATTCAAATAACACAAGTGCTTTCACCCTGACTCAAATGCAGGGAATTATCAAGTGAATGTTTCACTGATAAAGCCCTTCATTTGAGTCAGGGTGAAAGCGCTTGTGTTATTTGAATAAACCTGTCTTTTGACTGCTATCCTTGGTTTCGCGTGGACCGTTCTTCCTGATTTTGCTATAGCTACTGTATATCAATGATTTCCCAGTTCACATAATAATAATACATAGTAGAGTACTATATATCAATGACTTCCCAGTTAACAATTAAAAATATATAATAACACAGTGTTATTATATGTGTTATTATAACACAGTGTTGTACATACAGTATTACATATCAATGAACTGAGTTCACAATTATAACGGTTAAATATTCAAAATATCTCACATCTCTACAAGCAAAATCTTTAGTATACTTACAATTAGGTACATAATTTAAATCAAGTAATATGTTGGTGTTGAATTGTTTTGCCATTCTTTAGCAATTATCATATACAAGTACATGTACTATTTACATCAAAATTATAAAGTGTGGTATTGTCATTCACTAGTTATTTTCAGGATGTACAGATAGCAGCTATAACTGGCTCTGCTCATATACTGACAGATGATATCTCAGAAAAGTGTAACCTGGACCTCTTAAGCATTTGCATTCACTTTTGCCAGTAAAATGTTTATGTTTCCTATAAAAGCCTTGTGGTTTGTTTACTGACTTTAAGCAACCTGTCAGCTTGTTCCAACATACCAGGGCATTTTTTGAAAAGATTCCAAAAGACTTGCTCTTACTACAACTGAGAGCACGTCTTTGGGGATCTGGTCACCTCTATAAGCCTGTTTATATAAAGTCTTTACACCAAAGTAAGTCACTTATATCGAGATCAAGTCTTCCAGAATAATGGCAGACTTACACTGAGAGCAACTCTTTTGGAATATGACCCACTCTCTATAGTACTTAATTTGAATGGATATGAATAGTGGTCTAACCAGCTGGACAGTCTGTTGGATCTAAGTGAGTGCATTTGTTCCTTGATTGTTAACCAGTTCTTCAATGGCGGGTGATACCTTTTTCAAAATCTTGAAAATGAGTGTGCCAGCAGGCCAGTGACAGCCATCTACCTTTTCAAAGGGTAGTACAGTGGTGTTCCTTGGGATTAGACAAATGTTGGAATCTTAATATTGTGTTTTGTGTTGTTTGCAGTAATGTAATGTTATGTGAGGATGTGAGGAGAGAAAGAAAGAGTGTGATGGAGATTATATATTCTAACCTGTGAAGATGGAAGTACATTAATTGTGATTGCATGCCTGGCCTTAATGGAGAGCAAACTGAATATTTTTTGGAGATTTGGAGGTTCTCTTGAGCTCAGTATGGCTGTGAAAGTTTAGAGATTGATCAATGGTGACTCAGAGGTATTTCTGCTTAGTTGTGTTTGGTGGTGCATTCCCATAATTTCTGTAATAATAATAATAGGATTAACACTTCTGAGTTTCTGTGATGTCTCCAACAATATGGTGGTGGCAGCTTTCATTGTGTTGATACTGAGCTAATTTGTGAGAAGCCGATTCCATAACATTCTGAATTGCTCTCATGTGCCTCTGGAAATGCTGTCATTGTCACTTCCTGCAGCATTAAAAACTGTGTCATCTGCATAAATTATATCGTGAATGTTTGAAAGGTACCACTGGAGATCGTTTATATACAGTGCAAACAACAGGTGGCAAAAAACAGATCCTTGTTGGACACCCTTGGTAGTATAGTCAGTGATGAAAAAATTTTCTTCTCCTTTAATAATGAATGATCTGCTGCCAATATAACTGTTGAACCCTTGAGTGACTTGAGAGAGTCTGCACTGGCTTAATTTGTGTAACAATAGTGAGTGACTGACCATTTCAAATGTCATTTTCAGATGTGGATACAATGTGCCTATCAGGAGGCTTGAGTCTGTTTTGCTATAGATTTGATTAGTGAGAGTATATACTTCTATAATAGTACTGTAGTTTGATCAGAATAATTACTACTTACATTATACTTTTTTAAGTATTCTAAGATTTGATAATAAAGAAGTCTTTTAAAGTCTTTAGTTAGTGGACAGAGTTTGGTGAAGGGGCCTAAAGTATTTGGATACTGTGGGAACAGGCAGTTTAGGCAGAGGAATAATGTGGGCATGCTTAAAGCTGTAAAGTAAAACTTTACTGATGAGGGATAGGTTCATACCTCTCAAATGTACCTCATTATGAGGAACATACCTCATTTGGGGTATTAAAAAGTTCATGTTCCTCGAAGTTCCACATTGAAAGACTCTGTCACACATTCAGTGTTAGGAAATTTTTTAAGTGAAATCCATGGTAAATAGAAATTAATCATATTAAGTCATTAAAAGATCTTTTTTATACATAAAACCAGCATATTGTAACCATCCTATGACCTTCCTAGTTGAAGTTGTTAGTAAGCCACTAGTATGTGTTCCACATTTTGCCCATTTGTTCCACATTATGAGGGCTAGTGTTCATTTTGGAGATGGAAGGTTGAGAGCTGTGGATAGGTTAATCGTGTGTACATGGAATTTTCATAGGTAATTATTGCCTAACTGGAATATAAGTGAGCATATGGTATAAAATTTTTGAAGATTAATTCTGTCTATTTTTCTAATAGCTTTTGTACCTGTGTGGTGGTAATGGTTTTAAAACAGAATTATGGGTATTGTAAGAGTCTTTATAGTGGGATATGAGGTGTTGATGGCAGTGTACTAGGGAGTATTACTACACTGGCAAGGGGGGGGTGACTGTATTTTTGGCTACTTGTAATATACACTGGGGAAGGCATACATACAAATATATATATTTAACACCTTTATTAAATTATCACTTAAGACGTAGGTAAACATACAGAAACATAAAATAAAACACAGCATATTAACGTTTCCAGTTACATACATTATACATTAGACATGTTCTATTTCACATCTATCATGTGTCCAACATTCCCTTAAACCTCACTCCTTCCCCTCCTCCTGAACATTATTCTGCATGTATTACACCCACAATTTCCATTTATTTTTATGTAATTTGCTTCTTCCCCTTTCAAAAGATACCACTTCCTGTTCTTTTATCTCTGTTACATTATTCAATACTTCAAATACAGTTAGTTTAGGCTTTGATTTCCATTTTCTTGTAATTGCTTTTTTTTGGCAGCCACCATAATTAAATTTAGCAAGGCCTTACTGTGTCTATATAATTCAGATCCTGAGTTCCAGCTCAAAACAATAATTTTTTAGTAACACTTATTTGCTCACCCAATATTTCTAACAACATACTCTGCAAGGAATGTTTAAAGTCTGCCAACTCATTACACTCCCAGAACATATGTTCTCAGTTACTTCTTTCTTCCCCATCACAACTCCAACACTTGCCATGTATATGAGGAAAAATATTTTTGGAGTCTACATGGAGTATAAAAAAAAACTTTTATAAACATTTCCAAGCAAAAATCCTAAACCTTCACACTTGGGAGCCATACATATATCCTCTTATTGTTCACTTGTAAATTGCTTATCCAATCTTTCTCTCCAGTCTTTTCTAACCTCCTCTGATTGATTCTTATAGTTATCATGGAATATTTTAGGTGCCCTACTAATTATTCCATTTTATTGCTTTTTTAATAGCAGTTTCAGTTCTACATTCAATTAAAACTCTACCAGAACAGGTCTTCACTTAGGATCATAAGGTCATAGGATTGTAGGAAGTTACTAGGCTATTGGCCCTGAGGCCCTTATAAGCCTAGCCAAGAGTTTAGCCCATATTTAGACAAGTGAGCATCTGATGTCCCTGTCCAACAAGAACACAGGTGGAATCTCAGGGGTGTATTTTCTGTTTCCCATCCAGTTATCCAGGTTGCACTTAAAAAGGGTACTCTGCTTGATGTGGAGAGGGAGTCTATTCCATAGATGGGGAGTCTCTGGGACACAAATCTGTCCCGCCAACAAGTCCTGTTGATGTCACAGACCAGGATGAGGCTGTGCATGTGGGTTACTCAAGTGAAGCTTGACTTGTGATATGCAGCAGTCCCATCAAGGTGGGGTTCGAGATTGCCTTGTATGCCAGACAGAGGTCACCTCTGAAGAGTCTGTATGAAACTGAGTAGAGGGCTATGGCTTTTAACCTATCTGTGTATGGTAGATGTTTGAGGCTCTGGATTCTCCTGTTGAGAAATCTCTGTGGTCTCTCCAGCTGCTGCATGTGCTTTGTGAGGTACATGCCAAAAGTGGCATTGTACTCAATAATGGGCCTTATAAGGGAAGAATATAGGGATGTTATGACCTCCTTGTCACTGGATGAGCTACCCTTACTTATGAGGTGGGCCATGTAGAAAGCTTTCTGTACAATGGAAGAAACATGGTGGTCAAAAGTCAGGTTGCTATCAACCTGGGTGCCCAAATCCCTCACGACTGATTGCGTGCTTAGGACATTATTATTAATGTGATAATTTGTGGAGATGTCACTCTCCCCAAAGGGAATGATGATGTACTTTTTGGTATTCAGCTTGAGGCCATGTTTCTGGCACCAGTCATTTGTTTGGGTGAGACCCTCTTGGAGGATGTCCACATCATTAGGTGAATTGATAACAGTGCCCAGCTTGCAGTCATCTGCAAAATTGGTCAGCCATAGCACACTGGTTTTGGCCTGCCCTCAGAAACGTAAATCCTAAATAACAGAGGCCCCAAGACCGAAGCCTGGAGTACGCTGCTTGTTAACGTTCTACTGCTCGAGGTGGCTTCCCCTATTTTGACTAGGTGGGTTCTATCAGTGAGCCAGTTTGCTACCCATCTGGTAACATATGGATTGATGCCTAGTTGAAAGAGTTTATCTATTATGCCCGAGTGGGGAATAGTTGTTGAAGGCTTTGGCCAGGTCAAAGTAGGCAGTGTGCACTATCTTCTCCTAATCCATGGCTTTGTTGACTGTCTCAAAGAAGTTGACTGGAGCAAAAGGAGATACTGCCAGTCCAGCTATCTGCAATTTTGTAAATACTTATATGTTATTTGAATATTAATATGATTTATATAGAAGTGTAATAAAAGGGAGAAACTGACAGCACAGCTGTCTGGAATTTTGTAAATGGCCATCTGTCATTTGTGAACATCAACTTGATAAATATGCTTGTGTTACAAATGTATTAAAAGTGTATGTCATATAAGATGGCTTGTACAAACATGTGCTGAAGAGATATGTTGTAGAGTACTCAGCTTGGGAGATGTATCCACAATGTACCCTACTGGAAAAGAACAGAAATGTATATAAACTATTATAACTGTGTAAATGTGTATGTTTTAACAGTGGGAATTGGCACATAGAAGGTTAACTTGCAAAACTTTAGAAAAAAATAGCTGAAATTAAATTGTTTTATAATCATGTAATAAAAGAGATGGTTTCAATGCAGCAAGAATACAGGATGTCTAAAACTAGGGAGCCTTCTGCATTGTCTTGTAAGTGTTTTGTTTTATGTCTTCCAGCTGCTGAAAAGATCTGAGGGATATGTATTTTTCACAGGGAGATGCTAAATGTGGCAATTTCTAGCAATGGAAGGTTTCACATGGGATAGTCAGAAGGCAAGAAGTGATGTCATGCTGCAAGTATCCCAGTAGCAATATTTGAGTTATTAATTTAAGAAGTCTCTGAGAGAGAGGCTGGGCATTCTATATTCTAACTTGGACCCAACAACATCAGCTAGAAAATCTATTTACCACACTTGCCTTCCTCTGGAAGTAAGTTAACTAGGGTAGAGTAATTCATCTTAGACACAGTTAGGAATATAGTGAGTTATAGCTTAGATGTTCTCTTTATTTATTTGAGACTGTCCTGCAATGTTGTTTTAAATATTTGCTGTGATGTTGAACTCTGAGGTAACTGTGATTGTTTACTGTGTATTTTCTTGTCTTTTATTATTTATTACTAAATATATTTAAACCTATCTTTGTGGCTGATATTTGTAAGACATATTTAAGCTCTTAGAGTACTTGCATATCTATTTGGTGACACTGTGTAGGCCACTCCTAACAGTCTTGCTCTTGGTCAAACTACCATTTGGATTAATAGTAAGATTACACAGTAAGATCGGACAACCTTTGCTAAGGGCCTTAAAGTAGCTGATAAGGAGTAGCTGGTGGCAGTCCAAACTACCTTATAGTCTGGGCAAAAGGGGGCATAGCTAGTAAACCTGTGCCACCCTTTCCCAGGTGTGTGTGTTTGTGTATAAATCAAATCTCAAAGAGTGTGTGTCAGCTACTTGGGCAGGGACACTAAGCATTGGCTGAACAAAGAGGTTGCTGGAAGTCTTGGCTTGGCCACTCAGATGAGATCTCAACTTTATAGCTATGCAAGCAGGGAGTCTTACTGGGGATCTGGATAAAGAGGGAGAAACCAGCCCCAGACTGACTGTGGTCTCTATGTGCTCTTAAGGGAAATTGTACTTTACCGTGTGTGTACTTGTCATCCTCCCAGTCTGTACATCTCCCACTGTTGCCTTTGGTGAAGATTGAGGCTCCCTGATTACTGGGCCATTGCTGGGGCATCACATATTAATGGGTTGGCAGTGGTGGGATATCCACATATTAGGATTCAGTGGTGTGGATATTGAATTCCTGTAGCCTGTAAACAGTGGCCACTAAAGAAGGTGCTTGCACTCTCAATCAGCCATATAGTGAACATTCAGAGTTTCATATCACAATAGTTTTATTTATTTATTTTTTGTTAGCTTAGTCAGGGAGAGCAGGCAAGGATATCAGCAGAGGAGTATGGCAAGCTTGGATGTGCCAAGACAAAGGACTGGTGCATGCCAACCAGACTAAATCAGAGATGATTGCTGCCCTAGTCACAGCTGCATCACAGACCAGCAACTAGCAGGACAACCAGGTAGACCTTGGAGATGTACAACTCTCAGAAAATGGACAGTTCAATCTTTCCACAGAGGACTTAAAAATCTGTCTGGAGTTAAAACTACTCATGTCCCAACACCTTTGCGCAACGGTTCTTGGAATTCATAGATTCCAACGCTCTGGATCAACTAATCCATAGTCCCACCAGGGGCTCCAATATCCTAGACCTGGTCATTACCAACATGGGAAATTAATTCTCCATACCTATGGTCACCCCCTCGTTAGTCAGGTCTGACCATAAGCTAATCACCCTTAACATCCACATCCCACCCCCACCCCCCAGTAAAGAAACCACCATAAAAAACTTCTCCAAAGCCAACTTCATGCTACTCAAGTCAGAAGTGACAAACTTCATGACACCCATGCAGACGGGAACTGAAAGTTCAACTGCTGAATCCTACACTAAGGCACTGTACGAGCACATCCACTCATGCATGAATCGTGCCATCCCAAATAGAACCAAAATGCTCTCATCCAAAAAAAGGAAGCCAATCTGGTGGTCCCCTGCCATAAACAAACTTTACAACAAAAGGAAGAAACT
Organism: Protopterus annectens; assembly: GCF_019279795.1. Classification (NCBI taxonomy): domain Eukaryota; kingdom Metazoa; phylum Chordata; order Ceratodontiformes; family Protopteridae; genus Protopterus; species Protopterus annectens. Next base: position 1,494,194,190 of record NC_056729.1, on the reverse strand, counting down.
TTTGCAGAAAAGAGGAAAATCCCAGGATGCAAAAAACTCCCTTACTAGCCTCAGTAAGAAACTGAGATGCCTCATAAAATCCTCCAAAGCTAGTTACGAAAATAAAATTGCCAAAGATTCCAAAGACAACCACAAAGCATTCTATAACTATGTCAAGAATCTAAATAGCAATGCTCAGATCTGCTCTGAGCTAAAACAGAATGGCATTAAATATACTGATCTGAAGGATATTGCCAATATCCTGGCAGATCAATTCAGTGCCAACTTCACCCCCCTCTCACCCCCTAAATGGCCCATCTCAATACCGGAAGATTGCCAAATTCCAGTAATAACGGCCACACAGGTACAAAACGCACTCTCTAAAGCCAAGAATACAGCATCCATGGGACCAGATGACTACATGAACTACAATATGAACTGGCACCTCACCTAAGTGTCATGTTTAATCATAGCCTCGCCTCAGGGTTCGTGCCCACTGAGTGGCGCAGAGCTACAGTTATCCCAATCCACAAGGGGGGATCCACCTTGGATCCCGGAAACTACCATCCCATCAGTCTGACAAGCCTTATCTGCAAGGCCATGGAGCATATTATCATGGAACTTATAAACAAAGACATTGGCAACCTTCAAACACTGGACCCCACCCAGTTTGGGTCTGTGAAGGGCCGATCCTGTCTCCTGAACCTGATTGACTTCTTTGAATCAGTCTCCAGAGCCATGGACAAGGGTAAGGTGGTCCACACAGCCTATCTAGACCTTGTCAAGGCCTTTGACACCATCCCCCACTCTGGAATCATAGATAAACTTACTAAGTTGGGCATTAATCCCTATGTCACCCAATGGGTTGCTAAATGGCTTACTGATAGAACCCACACTGTAAAAGTAGCCGACTCCAAATCCAGCTCCAGACAAGTGACAAGTGGAATACCTCAGGGTTCAGTCCTGGGGCCGCTCTTGTTTGACATCTACTTCTCTGAAGTACAGGTCAACACTAAGGGACTCTGGCTAACAAAGTTTGCAGATGACTGCAAACTGGGAGCCATTATTGAATTCCCAAATAATGTGGATACTCTACAAAAGGGCCTTACAGAAACAGATGTTTGGTGCCAGAGCCATGGGCTCAAGCTCAATGCCAAGAAATGTATTGTTATCCCCTTTGGGAAAAAACATGTATCCATGAATTACCATATAGGTGACAGTACACTAAACACAGAAAGTGTGATAAGAGACTTAGGGACACAGTTGGGCAGTGGTCTCACCTTCGATAACCACATCACCACAACAGTCAGGAAATCCTTCTATGTAGCACACCTCATCATGAAGGGCTTTTCATCCAGAAAAATGGAGGTTATTGTCCCACTGTACTCATCCCTCATTAGACCCATTATAGAATACAACGCCCCATTTGGTATGTACCTCTCAAGAAATCTGCAACAACTGGAAAGGCCTCAGAAATACCTCACTAAAAGAATCACAGGCCTAAAGCAGATGTCCTACGCTGACCACCTTAAAAAACTCCAGCTATACTCTGTCGCATATCGTCTACTCAGAGGCGATCTCTGCTTAACATACAAGGCCATGTCAAACCCAGAGCTGTTGGACATGCTACACTTAAAGAAATCCCAATCCCTCAGAGCTACATGCTCCAGGGATCTAAACCTTGTCATCACAATAAACAAAACATGCTGGAGGGATAGGTTCCTGACCCAGAGACTCCCCAGACTCTGGAATAGATTGCCCATACATGTCAAGCAGAGTGCCTCTTTGGACCTCTTCAAGAGGAACCTTGACGATTGGATGGGAGAAAGGAAATTCACCCCAGGGATCACGTCAGTCACCCTGCTAGACAGGGGTTCAGGAAAGTAAATAATGTGGGAAGAAATAGCCAGGGAATTGTTATGGCTAGGCTTGTATAGGCCCTAGGGCTGATAGCCTAGTACCAACCTATGAACCTATGAACCTATGAAATAGTATTGAACTGGAGGCCAAATGGTTAGAACTAGAATCAGAGAGGCTGTGGAGTTTGGAGGCAGAAGAGAATGAGATGCAGAGGCAACATGAGAAGGAGATGCTGACTCTTTGCCAGAGTCATGGAGGTAATAGGGAAGAGAGTAACCGAACCCCAGAAGCAACAAAGGTCAGTAGATTTCTTCCAAAATTTACAGAGAGGGATAATTTTCATAGTTTCATTCATATGTTTGAAATGGTATGTAAACAGTACTATGTTGATTAAGGGCTCTGGGTACAGTTCCTGACTCCCTTACTCCATGGTAAAACTGTAACTGCTATTTCTAAATTGTCTGATATTGATTGCTTAAATTATAATACTGTTAAAAATTGTCTGTTAAGAGTGTTTTAAGTTAACACCTGAAGCTCACAGAAAAAAGTTTTGTGAGCATAGACGCAAGGCAGATGAAAGTGTGTGAATGGATCTACTTCAGTAGATCAAATTTTTAAATGTTCGAAGATGATATCACCGAGACCATAACTTCGAACATTTGAAAGTTCGAAAACTGAAGAAAACATAAAAAAAGAAAAAAAAACTAAACCTGTGTAGCAGGGGAGCAAGCCCCCCTGCACCCCCACACCCCCTGCTACTTAAATATACCCACTCCGAGATTGCACTAAAATGCAGAAAAGGGAAATCTTCCCGTTCCGCATTTTATGCGGATCTCCATTCAGTCCATTCGGACTTTTAAATGTTCGATGTTATGGTCTCAGCCATATCGTCTTCGAACATTTAAAAGTTAGGTCTACTGAAGGGGACCCATGTGAATATATTGCTGAGTTAAGCACTTATTTTCGTAGGTGGGTGAGTGGGTGCCAGGTGACCACTTTTGAAGGGCTGGCAGACCTTTTGGTGAGGAACCCAGTTGCACAACTACCGTGGTGACTGTTTTTACTCTAATAAAATAGCTAAGGCCTGGAATGCTCTCCCCCAAACACATTCAAAACACTCCCAACTACTTTTCCTTTAAAACTAAAACTAGAGAACATCTCAAATCCATGTGGAGTTGCTCCTGCTGTTCTCCTGGATAATCAATCCCCTCCCTTTTTACTTTGATCTTTCCCCTCTCTAAGCAATCTTATCTCTGTCTCTAGCCCATTTTAAAATGTGTTACTATGCAGAAAACAATGCACATTTTAAGTGTGCTACAAGTGATGACACCATAGATACTTCTCTGTCAATCAATTTCACTCATTGTTGTTTCATTATCTGCAATGCTGCTCACATCCTAATTTTTATCTCCAGACTTCTGGAATATACATGTACAAGTGTTGTATTAAGTGTATTATTATATGTATGTAATTTTATGATTTTTATGATTTTGTGTTATTATCTTTACAATGCTATTGAATGTGGAGCTTTTCTCCCCAGGTCTTCACTGAAAACTGGCTCCTTGGCCCAGTCAGACACTAGCCGGTTAACAAATGTAAAATAAAATAAATAAATAAAATATGTTGTAGAGTACTCAACTTGGGAGATGTATCCACACTATACACTACTGGAAAAGAACAGAAATGCATATTAACTATTATAACTGTGTAAATGTATATGTTTTAACAGTGGGAACTCACACGTGGAAGGTTAACTTGCAAAACTTCAGAAAAAAATAGTTGAAATTAAATTGTTTTATAACCATGTAATAAAAGAGATGGTTTGAATGCAACAAGGAGACAGAATGTCTAAAAATAGGCAGCCTTCTGCATCGTCTTGTGTTTTATTGTTTTATGTCTTCCAGCAGCTGAAAAGATCTGAGGGAATATGTATTTTTCACAGGGAGATGCCAAATGTGACAGTTTCTAGCAATGGGGGTTTTCACCTGGGATAGTCAGATGACAAGAAGTGATGTCATGTTGCAATTATCCCAGCAGCAATATTTGAGGTATTAATTTAAGAAGTCTCTGAGAGAGAGGCTGGGCATTCTGTATTCTGACTTGGACCCAACAATATCAGCTAGAAGATCCATTCACCACACTTGGATTGCTCTGGAAGTAATTTTACTGGGGTACAATAATTTCTCTTAGAAACAGTTAGGAATATATTGAATTATAGCCTAGATGTTCTCTTTATTTATTTGAGACTGCCTGCAATGTTGTTTTAAATATTTCCTGTGATTTTGAACTTTGAGGTAACTGATTGTTTATGGAGTATTTTCTTGTTCTTTTATTATTGAGACATATTTAAGCTCTTAGCGTACTTGCATATTTATTTGGTGACGCTGTGTTGGCCACTCCTAATAACCTTGCTCTTGGTCAAACTACCATTTGGATTAATGGTAACATTTCACAGTAAGATTGGACACCCTTTGCTAAGGGCCTTAAAGTAGCTGATAAAGAGTGGCTGGTGGCAGTCCAAACTACATTATAGTCTGGGCAAAATGGAGCATAGCTAGTAAACCTCTACCAGCCTTTCCCACACATGTGTGTGTGTTTGTGTATAAATCAAATCTCACAGAATGTGTGTGTCAGCTACCTGGGGAGGGACACAAATCACTGGTTGGACAGAGAGGTTGCTGGAGGTATTGGCTTGGACACTCAGCTGAGATCTCATTTTTGTAGCTGTGCCAGTGGGAAGTCTTATTGGGGATCTGGAGAAAGTGGGAGAAACCAGCCCCAGACTGACTTGTGGTCTCTGTGTGCTCTTAAGGTAATTTCACTTTACTGTGTGTGTACTTCTCATCCTCCCAGTCTGTACATCTCTCACTCTTAAAAACCTCAGCTTTGGCCGGCTAAGAACTTGCTGTATTCAACTGGACGTATAAGAATTTAAGTACCTTTATCTGTACCTTTTTTTTTTCAAAAAAATACAGCATTTAAATTGATTTTAGCTGTGTTGAAGGAATATTAACTGAACTGGAAGTTAGTCAGTGTTTGCTGAATTTTGTTATTTGCTAGTAATTACAGATGTGGGGGTAGCCGCATTCTTTGATTTCCTGTCCTTGCCTATTTAAGTGGTACAGTGTGAAATATTTTCTGCTTAAAAACCTCAGCTTTGGCCGGCTAAGAACTTGCTGTATTCAACTGGATGTATAGGAATTTAAGTACCTTTATCTGCACCTTTTTTTTCAAAAAAATACAGTATTTAAATTGATTTTAGCTGTGTTGAAGGAATATTAACTGAACTGGAAGTTTTGACTCTGCTCTTCAGTTAGTCCCACCCACCCTACCTGTTTTTGTTTTGGTGTTAATCTTAGTGGCTTTGAAACTGCCTGCCCCTCTTGTAAATTTGTGTTTGGATACTCCTTCTGGGCCCATCTCATTTGCTCACTCAACTGAGTGCAGTGAGATCATATTCTGATTTCAGGCACTCCTACTGTGTACAAAGAGAGCATCTGGGAAACAGAAAAAATAATTAAGCTTGTTTCCTGCCTTTCCTGTTAAGTGGTATAGACTATTTGTAGGCTTCTGAGCCCCCAAGCCCTTCTGTGTTGAAGGGAAGCCTTCTAGCTTAGTTTTTTTTTCTTATAACTAGCCAGTTTTCTAGTTTCAGCACTCAAATCTGTTTCTTTGATCTCAGCACTTGTTCAGGAAAAAAAAAAAAAAAAAAAAAGCTTTTACTGTACTTGTGTTTCTACCTACTTTATTTTACTTTTGCATCATATTAAAAGTACTCAATTGTATTTATTACTGCTTGGTGTAACTCATTCTAAGCCTTTCGGTTTAAACACTTGGGCTTCGGACCAGTTGTTTTGCACTGAGAGGGTTTGTGGTCTGCACTGTAGTGGCAGAACAGGTAGCTTACATCCTTCTAGGTTGGGAACTGCTGATTGAGGGCTCAGTGTCTGTTATTCTAAAAGTGTATTAATTCTGGTTTAAGCACTTGGGCTTTCAGGCCAGTTATTTTACATTAAGAGGGTTTGTAGTCTGCACTCTTGTGGGAGGAGAGGCTGGACTCTGCCCTTCTGATCTGGGAATTTCTGGTTAAAGGCTTATAGTGCATGCATATCCGAACTGCTTCTTACTGAAGTTGGTGCACCTTGTTTGCTGTGGCATAGACTGGATTCGGGCCTGCTGAATCTAGCTTTGTTTGTGTAACTTGAGCACTAATCCAGGCATTCTCTAAAGTATTCAATTGTATTTATTACTGCTTGGTAGTAACTTGATTAAAGTGTAGCTATCATTCTAAGTCTTTTGGATTAAGCACTTGGGCTTCAGACCAGTTGTTTTACATTAGGAAGGTTTGTGGCCTGCACTGTGGTGGCAGGACAGGTAGCTTTCATCCTTCTAAGTTGGGAACTGCTGATTGAGAGCCCAGTGTCTGTTATTCTTAAAGTGTATTAGTTCTGGTTTAAGCACTTGGGCTTTAGGCCAGCTATTTTACATTAAGAAGGTTTGTGGTCTGCACTCTTGTGGGAGAAGAGGCTGGACTCTGCCCTTCTGAGCTGGGAATTTCTGGTTAAGGTTTTATAGTGCCTGAATATTTGAACTGTATCTTACTGAAATTGGTACACCTTGTTTGCTGTAGCATAGACTAGATCCAGGCCTGCTGAATCTAGCTTTGTTTATATGCTTGTTGTTTGTTTGCTTGTTATTTCCCTGGAACGCTAATTCCACCTAATACGCGGCTTCTCAGCGCTTCTGTGGATCACTAGTGATATCTGCATTGCTTACTGTACTTATTTCCATGTTTCACTTGAAAGAAAGTTACTGTTTGTCGTTTTTGCATTTAAGTTACCTGTAACACATTGCACTTAAGTTACCTGGCACTTGCTCACTAAAGCAATTACATAAGTCAGCACTAAAAATTAAAAAGCACTACACACTCACTCCCCACTGGCCCTTGTTTTCAATTATTAAGGAATTCCCAATATTATTCTAGCATGTCCAAAGGTCAGTTGTCAATCGCCTCTCCGGTCCAGCTGGTGAATCTGGGAATCTTGAGGCAATGTTACAACTGCCTCATGTACACAGACAACCCTCTCCTCCTCCCAACAAATTCCAATACATGTGAGAGATGCAACCATATAGCCAAACTGGAGGCTAAGCTCTCTCAACTCAGTACTGGCATAGCCAGTCAGGAGGAGAAGGAAACCACACTCACTACAATTCCATTCTCACATAGACCTACCACGACAGCAAACCAGACACATAATCACACAAAAACATACACGGAGGCTCTAAATAAAGATCTGCCTAAGCAACAGTGACCTCCAAAGCAGACACCCAAGTAACCGCTACCCCAAAACAAAACACGTGCAACACATATCTCACAAAGCCAGTGTGCCGAACAGTCACAGCCCTTAAGACTAAACAACATACCTGATACACTTGTAATAGGTGACTCTATCGTCAGGCACACTGACGTCCCACTCACCAGGCTGAACAAGGAGAGGGTCACGGTGAGCAGCCTGTCGGGCGCTAGGATCTGCCACATAACACAAGCACTCAGGTCACTCCAAGGCAAGTACAAATATGACTCAGTCATTGTCCATGCTGGTGTGAATGACCTGAGACGTACCTCCCTGGACTACATGAAGAGAGACATAAAGGAGCTCTCTGAGCATGTAGCCCAGGCCGGTATGACCCTGACCTTGAGTAGCATCTTACCCTCACCAAGAATGATGCCACAATATGAAGACAAGATGATCAATTTCAACAACTGGCTTAAGTACTGGTGTCATTCAAAGGGGATCCAATGCCTGTCAGCTTGGGATGATATGCTCGACAAGCCACTATGCTTCGCTAGGGACAGCTTGCACCTGTCACCCCTGGGCTTTCGGATATTGGAAAAGGCTCTTGCTACCCCCATAGTGCCTTTTTTAGGCAAGGCGCAAAAGACAAACCCACCTCCATAGGTATCACAAGGGATAAGAAACTAAGAGTAATGCTACTCAACGCCAGAAGTCTAAACCTCAAGATGCACGCACTCAAAACTCTCCTTAGCATGGAGAACATCGATATCTGTGCAGTAACAGAAACCTGGTTCAGGGCTCCCGAGAGCACCCCAGCACTACCAGGTTATACCTCATACCATGCTTTTCAGTCCCATAACTTGGACTGAACCACAAAAGGAGGGGGAGTATCGATATTCATCAAAGATACCCACACCTCCAGGTTGGTGGCAAAGCACGAAGCATCAGAGACTATCCATGTGCAACTAACAGTGGGTAAAACTGCCTTCCAGTTTATAGCCTGCTACAGACTACCCTCCCAAACCCAGGAACCCCACTCGGCCTTCCTGAGAACACTGGAAAATATGAAGGTCTCTCCAAACACCATTATATTGGGCGACTTCAACTACCCAAACATAGACTGGGAGCATTACTCTAGCTCCAACACCCTAGCCCAAAGGTTCCTAGAATTTATAAACTCAAATGCTATGGAACAACTTGTTACCACAAGAGGGGAAAACATACTGGACCTGATCATTGCCAACATGGGGACACTATGCCCCAGACCAGAAGTGTATCCCTCACTGGTAAGATCAGACCATAAACTAATCTCACTGGATATTCACATCCCGACCCCACCCCCTGCCCAGAAAACCACAGTGAAAAACTTCTCTAAAGCAAATTTCACACTCCTCAAAACCGAGGTGGAATCCTTCAAAGCCCCCGGGCCTGTGGAAAATACGGCCCAGACCGCAGAATCCTTTATAAACACATTCTATGAACACCTTCAGGAATGCATGGATCATGCGACCCAAATAAAACCAAGACCCAATCCGCCAAAGGCAGACGTCCTGTCTGGTGGACCCCAGCCATAAACAAACTATACAATAGAAGGAGGAAGCTACTAAATGATAGAGCAAAATCCCAAAAAGGAAAGGCATCACTGATCAGTATTAGCAAAAAACTACAGGCACTCATAAAATTGTCTAAGGCCAGCTTCGAGAGAAAAATTGCACAGGACACTAAGAATAATCACAAGGCTTTCTTTAGTTATGTTAGGAACCTGGGTGGGAATTCCCAGATATGCTCAGAATTAGTCCAAAATGACAAAAAATACATTGAACCCACAGACATTGCCAACATCCTAGCTGACAGGTTCAGTGCAAACTTCTCCCCCCCCACTCCATCAAAAGGGCAAATATCTATCCCAGCAGAGTGCTGCCCCCCTGACATCTCAGATGCTCAGGTAAGAGCCGCCCTCTCCAAAGCAAAAAACACAGCATCAATGGGACCAGACGGTGTTCCGGCTGTGTCCTACATGAACTCCAAGAAGAGCTAAACCCAAACATAAAACTACTGTTCAATCTTAGCCTTACTACAGGATATGTGCCCAAAGAGTGGCGTACAGCAACAGTGATCCCTCTCCATAAAGCTGGAGCCTCAATGGATCCTGGAAACTATCGCCCCATAAGCCTGACTAGCTTGGTCTGCAAAGCTATGGAAAGGATCATCATGGACCTCATAAATAAAGACATTGGGGACCTACAGACACTGGATCCTACCCAGTTCGGCTTTGTTAAGGGCAGATCCTGCTTTTTAAACCTGGTTGATTTCTTTGAAACAGTCACCAATGCCATTGACGAGGGGAAGGTGGTCCACACAGCCTATCTAGACCTCGCAAAAGCCTTCGATACAATCCCCCACTCGGGCATTATAGATAAGCTCACCAGCTTAAATATAAACCCCTATGTCACTAGATGGATTGCAAACTGGCTCAAGGACAGAACCCACATGGTTAGAATTGCTGGAGCCATGTCAGACTCCAAACCAGTTACAAGTGGTGTCCCACAAGGCTCAGTCCTGGGACCTCTCTTGTTCGGTATATATTTCTCGGAGGTACAGGCCAACACGGAAGGACTGTGGCTGACAAAGTTCGCAGATGACTGCAAACTGGGCACCATAATCGACTCACCAGCCGACACAAGCATCCTCCAAAAGGGCCTCATAGAAACAGACATCTGGTGCCAGAGCCATGGCCTCAAGCTAAATGCCAAAAAGTGTATAGTTATCCCCTTTGGCAAAAACAAAGTGCCCACAAATTACCACATAGGTGGTAATCCATTAAGTACAGAAGAAGTAATTAGGGACCTGGGGACCCAAGTTGATAGCAATCTCTCATTTGACAACCACGTGGCCAAAGTGGTTAGAAAAACATTTGATATACTTCCAAACCTCCTACAACAATCCCAACTTATCGAAGCATTTAAAATACTGAAATATCCGGATAAAACTCCAGCACTCAAGAACCTAATTTTACCATATACTAATCTAAACAGGCTACGCTCCTCTAACTTACCACTTATCCAAAGAGTAAAATCCAATAACTCAGGTGGGGATGCTATTTTCACTAATGTCATTGCCAAAAGATGGAACACCCTTCCCTCTAGTATCACCACCATCACCTCCTTACATAACTTTAAAAAAAGTCTATTCCTATATTTCAAGTCACATTGGCTATGCCAATGTTCACATCCAGACTAAACCCCCTTTTATATAACTGTCTTAAAAAACTTCTCTCCTCCCTACCCCAGATCCAGATTCCACCCCCCCCATAGCTGTCTCAAATTTTCTCTCCCTTCTTCTCTAAGTACACTATCTCCTCCTATATCTTCACCCAAGATTCCTTTCTCTCCTTTACTTCTCTAAAAGGAAACAAATTATGTTTACTTTCTGCATTACTTATTCAATTGCTGTCTTAATGACTTAATTTTTGTGTTCCTCTCACGTTTATATAAGCAAGTGTTTTGTTAATCTCCTTTTTTCTGTTTGTATATAGTATAACCAGTGTACTACTTCATTATCTGATCTTGCTCCTCTCCATATTGGAGCTGATCCATTTGTTTGCCAATGTGATATCTTACTCTCCTGAATGTAAACCAATGTATATGTGGAGCTTTTCTCCCCGGGCCTCCGCTGAAAATGGACATGTATCCAGTCGGATTTTTTTTTTTCCCGGTCAACAAATGTAAAATAAATAAAAAATAAAATAAAATATAGCCCACCTAATCATGAAGGGATTCACATCTAGATCAGGGGAGGTCATCGTGCCTCTTTACTCATCCCTCATCAGGCCCATAATTGAGTACAATGCCCCTTTTGGGATGTACCTTACCAGACACCTGCAGCAACTGGAAAGACCCCAAAAGTACCTCACCAAGAGGATCAAAGGCCTCAAACAGATGCCATATGCTGCCCGGTTAAAGAAACTCCAGCTCTACTCAGTGGCATACCGCCTGCTCAGAGGCGATCTGTGCCTGACGTATAAAGCCATGTCCAACCCGAATTAATGGACATGCTGCACCTCAGAAAATCCAAATCCCATTGAGCTACGCGCTTGAGAGACTTGAACCTCAGCACTGAAATAAATAGGACATGCTGGAGGGACAGATTCATAACCCAGAGGCTCCCTTCACTCTGGAATAAAATCCCAGTCCAGATTAGGCAGAGTCCCTCATTGACTCTCTTCAAGAGGAATCTTGATGAGTGGATGGGAGATCGTAGGTTTACCCCGGGTATCACTTCAGTGTCACTGTTAGACAGAGGCACAGTATACTAACCTCGAAAAAGGGCATAGCAAAATAAATTTAAAATGGGTGGCAAACGCCAAACACATTCTGGCTAGGCTTATAAATGCCCTAGGGCAGATAGCCTAGTATGAACCTATGAACCTATGAACCTATGTTGCCAATGGTGAGGATTGAGGCTCCTTGATTACTGGGCCAGTGCTGGGGTATCACATAGACCAAATTTAACAGACATGATCTCCCCTTGATGAAGCCAAACTGTGTGGGATCGAGTGTTTGGAGGTTGCCAATGTCCTTGCTAATTAGGACCATGATAATCTGTTCCATGGCATTGAAAATCATGAGAGTTAGTCTGACGGGTTTATAATTTCCTGGATCAGTGGACTCTCCACCTTTGTGCAAATGGATGACATTAGTTGTCCTCCACTCAGCTGGGATCAAGTCGGTACTCAGGCTTTGGTTGAATAAGGTGCCTAATGGTGCTGCAAGTTCCTGCCTGAGTTCATGTAGGATGCAGCCTGGGATGTTATCAGGTCCCATGGAGGTTGTATTTTTTGCCTTTGAGAGAGCAGTAATGACCTGTTCCCTAGATATAAAGGGAAGGGGCCAGGTACTGGGGATAATTTACTAATGGGTGGGGACCGAGGGGTGAAGTTTTCACTGAATCTGTCAGCCAGCAAGTTTGGTATATCTATGGCATTTGTGTATGTGGTGTCCTTGACCACCAGTTCTGAACAGATCTGGGTGGTTCCTTTGAGGTTGCAGACATATGTGAAGAAGGCTTTATGATTGTCTCTAGTAGATGTGGCCAATTTGGACTTGAAGTTTTCTTTGGAGGATTTTACTAGTGCTCTTATTTGCTTGTTCAGGCCAAGGAGATTGCTTCCAATTGGGTACCTGCTCCTTTTTCATCCTGGACAGCTTATTTGCTTGTTCAGGCTAAGGAGAGAGGTTTACTCTTCCTTGCGGATGATGATTTAGTCCTGTCGGGTATTCCTGATTCCGTACATCTAAATAAATGCTTGTATAGTGCGTTGGTGTCGTTTTGGATATTGGTGCTAGTCCCTACACATGGGGAGGGGGCTGTGAAGCTGTTTTTACCATCACTCAGGAGGCTGTAATCAGCTTTGGAGAAGTTTTTTTTGTATGACCCTAGCTAGAGGGGAGTTGTGGGAGATGGTGGCTTTAAAAGTGACTGCTTTATAGTTGGATCTTACCAGGGAGGATGATAATATAGGGATGCTGCAGTGTTTACTCATGTTGGTTAATACCAAGTCCAAGATATTATCTCCTCTTGTGGGGGTTTCGACTAGCTGTTCCAAGGCATTTGCATTGACAAAATCGAGGAATCTCTGGGCATTTGTGTTCTGGCATGAGTAGTTCTTCCAATCTATGTTTGGGTAGTTAAAGTCACCCAGGATCAGGGTAAAGGGTTGAATCTTGATAGATCTGAAGAGGTCCATATAGGTGGATTGGGCATCTTGAGTTAGATTTGGATGCTGGTAGCTAGCTATGATTTGAATAGGGGTCTTGTCAATGGTTAACTGCATCCAGAGCATCTTCTGTGCGTCATACTGTTTGACCAGCCTGGAGGTGTGTATGTCTTTAATATATATTGAAACTTCACATCCTTTGGTTTTACTTCCCACAGTTTAGGGTCTAAATGTATGACAGGATGAGTAACCAGGTAATGCTGGGGTGCTCTCTGCAGCTTAGAACCAGGTTTCTGTAACTGCACAGATGTCAGCATTTTCTAGGGTTAAGAATGCTTGCAATGAGTGCGGTTTCATGTTTAGACTCATAGAATTTAGCAGTATGATCTTTAATTTGTGTTTTGTTTAAATTTTTATGTTGGTAGTTTTAACCTCATTACTTTTCCTATAAAAGGCACTATGGTGGAGGCAACAGCCTTTGACAGAATCCTAAAGCCCATGTGAAACAGATGCAGGCCATCTCTGGCAAAGCATTGTGCCTTGTCAATCATATCTTCCCAGGCTCTCAGGTACTGGATCCCCCTGGAGTGACACCAGAAACAAGCCAATTGTTAAAGTCAATCATTTTCTTTTTGTATTGAGGCATCATTCTGGGGATTGTAGAATGCTGCTTAAGGCTACAGACATACCTGCCTGGGACACATAATCAGTGAGCTCAATCATGTCTCTCTTCATATAGTCCAGAGGGGTACATCTCAAGTCATTCACGCCAACATGGACTATGACAGGGTCATAACAGTACCTGCTGTTGACAGACTTGAGTGCGTATGTGATATGGTGGATTCTGGCCCCTGACAGACAACTAACCATGACTTTCTCCTTATCCAGCCTAGTGAGAGGCACATCTGTGTGTCTCACAATGGAGTCGCCTATGACTAATATGTTGGGTTTATGGTTAAGCCTTAGTGGCTGTGAGACACAAGTGTGTGGATTATGCATGGTATGTGGTGTGGAGGGCTGTGGAGATTACATGTGTTTTTGCCTCAGAGCTCTCTTTTGTTTGGGTATGTTTTTGTTGAGGACCTCAGCATATGTGGGTGTGTGCTGTATAGGAGTGGGTGGTGTTTGAGTTGCAGTGATTGTGCTGACAATCTTCTGAGTGCCAGATATACTGGCTTGTGAGGGAGAGAGCATAGACTCTAGGTTCCTAATATAATTGCATCTCTCACAAATTGTTTTCCCTATCCCTTTCTTTTTGTCTGTACACTGTTATCAATCCCTAGTAGGGAAGGCAGTCTCTAGCCTGCAATCCAAATGTTTTTTTTTTTTTTTTGGCCTCATCCCATTCTATTACCTTTTCTTCTCTAGTTATTTGCTGTCGGTACATTGGTTCCTTTTCCAGTTTTCTGCAGTAAATTTCAGCCCCCTCTTGCCTATTTTGTGTACCCCTACTTGCAGTCATCCCTATCGGCAAAAATCTCCTTTCACCATTCTTGTATTAGCTTTGTTCTTAGAATGTTTTCTGCTACTTTATGAATATAATATTCTATATGGCTGTATTATTCTCCTTAAAGATCTGCATTCAAAATCCCACTCTCTCCTTATTTCTTGAATTTCCCCCTACTTTAGCATTCTTGCATTCCATTTTGCATTATTACTTTCTGCTCCTGTTATGTGTATGAGCCTTAACTGTGTAGCTCTAAAATATCCCTTCAAATCTGGTAATCCAAAACTTAACCATTGCTTTTTTCCTCTCTTAGATAAATTTATTTAACTCCTTATTAATTATTATCCAGAACTTCTTCTCTGGTTGATGAAAACATGCTTGACCAGTATATAAACTAAAGGGACTGCTTGTATCTTAATATCTATATCCATAAACAAGAGATTCAATTTTTCTCAGGTTTTGTATTATCTTTTGTTTAGTCTCTTCCCACCATATCCTTAGTTATCATAGCTGAAGCCTTTTTAATCCATACTCCTGAATACTTCATCTTATTGTGTCGTCATAAATACGGTATTGCTTAACCAATTCATGTGTGGGTACATAATTTGCAGCTATAACCTGTTTTATCTTTATTAATTTTATATCCTGTCTCAAAATGTTCCACAACACCAAAATGTCCTTTTCTGGATTTGTCAGGTACAAAATAATATCATCTGCAAATAAAACCAACTTTTCTTGACTACAATACTAGTTATAGCATTGAATTTCTGAGTCCTTTATTAAATTTGACAATGGATTTAAACATAAAGCAAATAACAAAAGGGAAACAGGACACTCCTGCCTGGTTCCTTTGTTCAGACACAACTTATCAGAGAGGAATCCTCCCATTTTAATTCCTGCTTCTGATCCTTCATATATTATGGGTTCATAGATTCATGGGAGATTTCTAGGCTAATGGCTTAACAGCCCTTACAAGCCTACCCATTATTACCAGAATTTTACCTGATTTTCAATCCTTAAGGGCTACAGGATTGCTTACGTTTGCATCTATGCCTTCGAGTATTTTACAGACTAGCCCTGTCCATAAGGGACATGGGTGGCACCCCAGGAGTAAATTTAGGATTCCAAATCCATTGATCCAAACTGCATTTGAAGAGTATCAGGGAAGGGCTCTGCTTTAGGTAAATAGGAAACCTGTTCCAGAGAAGGGGCAATCTCTGAGACACATCTGTCCCCAGCATGTTTTGTTCATGTCACAGATCAGGTTTAGATCCCTAAATGGGGTGACCCTTCTGCAGCTTGCCTTGCAAATGTGTAACAGTTTCATTAGGACTGGATTTGTGAATGCTTTGCAGGTTAGGCATAGATTACTCCTTAACAGTCGGTAGGAAACAGTGTAAAGGGATAGGGCTTTTAGTGTATCTGCATAGGACATGTTGTTTGCACTCAGTATTTTTTGCAAGGAACCTCTGAGGCCACTGCAGCTGTTACAAGTACCTGTTCAAGAACATGCCAAAAGGTACATTGTACTCAATTATTGGTCTGATGAAGGCCGAGCACAATGGGAATATAACTTTCTTTGAGCTGGATGCCATGCCTTTACTTATAAGATGTGTCAGATAGAAGGACTTCCTCACCACTATGGACGCATGGCAGCCAAAGTTCAGTCTACTATCTGCATGTATACTTATATCTCTCATCTCTGAGTCCAGTCTTATGTGTGTTATATTCATGTTGCAATTTGCAGGGGTATGGGAATGCAATTTTTTGCATTTAGTTTTAGGCCATGGTTTTGGCACCAGTCATTTGTCTGAGACACACCCTTCTGAAGAGTATCTACATCACTAGAGATTCAGTGATTGCCCTCAGCTTGCAGTCATCAGAAACTTAGTCAGCCAAAGGCCTTCTACATTAGTCTTGACTTCAGAGAAGTATATTCCAAACAGGAGTGGTCCCAGTACTGAGCCCTGTGGCACACCACTAGTAACTGGTCTCTTGCTGGATCTGGATTCACCCACTCTAGCAACTTGATTCCTGTCCATGAGCCATTTGTCTATCCATCTAGTGACTTAGGGATTTATGTCCAGTTTTGTGAGTTTATCTATAATACCTGAGTGGGGAATTGGGTGAAATGCCTTAGCCAAGTCAAGATAGGCAGTATGCACTGTTTTAAACTCATCCATGGGTCTAGTGACTTTCTCAAAGAATACCACCAGATTGAACAGGCATGAGCTGCCCTTGACTAAGACAAACTGGGTTGAGTCCAGTGTTTGGCAGTTTCCTATGTCTTTGTTTATCAGGTCCATGATTATTCTGTCCATAGCCTTGCATATAAAAGACTAGTCAAACTTAGTCTGTAACTTCACAGGTCTGTTGATGGTCACCCTTTATGTGGTGGGATGACATTTGCTGTCCTCCATTCCACAGGAACAGAGCCAATCTGGAGGTTGTGATTAAATAAAGGTCCTAGTGGGCTTGACAGGTCCTGTTTCAAGCTATTTAAGAGGCATCCTGGGATATTGTCGGGACTCATCAAAACCATGTTTATAGCTTTAGAGAGTGCAGTGGCGACATGTTCTTTGGTGATAACTGGTAGAGGAACGGTGGAAGGTATTTCCTGGGGGGGTAACTGGAGGTGAAATTTGAGTTGAATTTATCATCCAGCAGATTTGCTATATCTTCAGGTTGAGTATAAGTGATGCTGTCTACAACTAATTCTGCACATTGTTGGGTACTGCCCTTAAGACTCCATACATAACTGAAAAAGACAAAAAATTGCTTTTGAAGGCTTGACTAGTCCCCTGATTTGTTTGTTTAGACTAATAAGGGAGTTTTTGCTCTGTTGTGCACATTTTGTCTTACTTCTAGACAAGATTTTCTTTCTTTTGTTGTATAACCTAGTTATACCAGGGGTCCACCAGCATTGTTTGTTTTTCTGGTTTTTGTCCTAGGGTTATTTCAGTCTGCTACTGCTGTTTCTATGCAATTGTTTATATTGTCATACAGGACTTTTCTGTACACCTCTACATAGGCTTCTGTATTTTCTGTGTTTGGGGGAGCCTGGAAACTAGCAATGCTGTCACTTAATGGGTGGTAGTTTGCCTTAGAAAAGTTCTTAAAGGTTTTGGGGTTAGGTGGAGGTTCTAGTTTTATATTTATTTCAAGGGAGACAACTTTGTGATCTGATATACCTAGTGAGGACATCACACTTGAGGGGTGCAATGATCTCCTATATTTGTGAGTATCAGGTCTAGGATATTTGTACCCCTATTGGGAATGCAGACTAGCTGCTCAAGGGCATTTGCATTGACAAAGTATAGAAATCTTTGAGCCTGCATGTTAGTGGGCATGTATTATTCCCAGTAAATGGAGGGATACATGAAATCACCCAAGCGTATGGTATTGCTCTAAATGGTAAGTGATTCTAGTAAATTCAAGTATGATGTATGCATTTCCTGGTTCATGGTGGGGGACCTACAGCTAGCAAGGATATGGTACTGGATTTTTCCTATGATTAGTTGGATACGGAGTTGCTCAAGCATGTCATATTGTTTGACTAGTCCTGAGGTGTGCTTATCCTTTATGTATATGGATACACCTCCACCTTTTGCCCTTTCATGTGCAGATGATTGGAATGTGTGAAAGGCCTTATAGCCATGCACTGATTGAGTGCTTTCAGTGGCTTTGAACCATGCTTCACTAACTATGCATACATCAATATTCTCCCGGGTAAGGAGTGCTTCCAGGGAGTGTAGCACTGAGCAGTAATACCTTTAGGTTATCCTGAGTAGATTTTGCTATGATGGAAGGCTTGTCTGTTTGGCAATGCCTAAGAAGGCACTGTAGTGGTGGATAATGTTTTGGCTAATATCTGAAAGCCTAGTGGTGACAGGTGAATACCATCTCTGGCATAGTTGTGTGGCCTGTCAATCATGTTCTCCCTGGCTGACAAGTACTTTTGAATGACACCAGTAGCCAAGCCAATTATTAAAGTCAATCATTTTCTGTTGGTATTGTGGAATAATCCTTGGAGACAGTAGAATTCTGCTCAATGCTAGGCACATATTTGCCTGTTAGACATATTCTGAGAGCTCAATTATGTCTCTTCATATAATCCATTGAGGTACATCTCAGCTTATTTATGCCCACATGGACCATGACTGAGCCATACTGGTACCTGGGGTTTAGCGACATGAGTGCTTGCATGATCCAGCAAATCCTGACCCCTGACAGGCAACTAACTGTAACATTCTTCTTATCCAGGCTGGTGAGAAGTACATCAGTGTGTCTCACAATGGAGTCTCCTATGACCAAAATATTGGGTTTTGTGAGGCTACTCCTTATGAGCTTGGTAGTTGAGACACAATGAAATGTGTTTTTTATGTGTTGTGGTGGGAGTTGTCTTGATTGCATGTATGTGAAGTTTCTAAGGATGTGTCTGACAGGCCTTTGAGGTTTGGGTAAGTTACATGTGAGCACCTCTGCATACGTGGGTCCAAGTGTTTGACCTTCTGTAAGTGCAGTGAGTGTTTTGTGTGTGTGTGTGTGTGTGTGTGTGTGTGTGTGTGTGTGTGTGTGTGTGTGTGTGTGTGTGTGTGTTGCTGACAACCTGTTTGCCATTTTTTGTGTCTGTATGAGAAAATCTTGCCTCCAGTGACATTGTGTAACTAAATCTCTCACATACTGTATTCATCTGTTTCATAATTATGTGGCTGTCAGTAAATATAAAGTAATTTCTACAGTGCCTCAGGATGCCCATGTCCACCAAGCTAGATGCAGAGATAACAGGAAAGTGTCTCTCCATGGTTGCAGGTCCTTACTATGTGTTTTACAAGAGAAAAAAGGGGAGTGTTTGTAACCAGACAACAGATGGGTGCTTACTTAGTGTAATCTACAGCTAACCAATCCAGAGATGCTGCCCAGAATGCAATTTAGATGCTCTTTAAGCAGTGATGGTTCTGAGTACTGTAATAATGTAACCTGTAGCTAACTAAATGTGGCAGTGCTGCAAAGTGTGCAGTCTAGTTGTTCCTTGAGTAGTGTGCGAGTGTGAAAAATGTCAGAGGTAGTTTTTAATGAGGAAATACAACTTCTAGTGATTGGGTATATACAGGACACCACTAACTGCTGCTGTAAGAAGCAAACATGAGTCTTATATACAAGCAATTCCCAGCTCAGATAGGTGAAATCAGCTCTCACTTACCACAAGAGGGTAGGCTTTGATGCTCTTAGGGTAAAATGGCTGGTTTGGAGCCCAAATGTATGGAACTACAAAAGCAGATGCCAAAAAGCACTGAAAACAGTAGATACAGTGTATTTAGAGTACTACAAATGCAAACCAGCAGCCCTTACAGCAATGGAAAAATGTACCTTAACACTCTAAGCAAGTGCTGGAAAAACAATAAATGGCACAGAAATCTTTGTGAGTACAATGAAAATGAGCAATATGCAAGGAAAATCTCTTAAACTCTCTGGTGGCATTGCCAAATGATGAGCAGCGCTGGATAACTAAGCTAAGACTTACACAAATGTAAGGCTTATATACAAGCAGAAAAAAAGCAGGACAATCAGGCAAACACACAATAATAAAGGCAATATTGGAGCTCTTTCAGAAACTTTAGCTTAATGTGTTAATGGGGGATGGAACAGATACAGAATGCAATTTTAACAAGGTAAAAGATAAGCAGAATATAAAAGCACTGAAGCAGAGATTATTCTTTCACTCTTGACCTTCTACTACAGTTTAAGACTATGCAGAAATTTAAATAACAGCACAAACCACAATAAAATAAAATAAACCAGGCTTGTTAACTGAAGCGCTAGAGTGTTATAGAGTGTTTAATAAATTTTGGGTCTGTATAGCAGACTTTGTGGTTTATTTTATGCAGACATTTACCAGTAACAATGTTTATGACAAAACTGCAATAGTAAATGATTAAGGCTCGAAATCTCACAGGAGTATACAGTTCTGCCACAGTTGTAAATTAAATTACATGACTATAGGCCAGCAGGGTTTAAAATGCAGATAGCTTTTACAGTAATTTTATTTGTGGAAACAGATGTGCAGAATAATGCAGAAACACAATCTTCCCACAACTACTAATAAAATACAAAAACTAAGGTCCCAGAACAAGCTTAAAAATACAAACAGATGGAACAGAGCAGAAAAATACAAATTATTATTACCACACAGGTCACTAAGTGCAACTCGAAAATTTAAGCAGAACTGAAATATTTTTTTCAAAAAGCTAGTTACTCACAGTGCCACACCTCTCCAAGTCTTGGGTTAAAGACATAATTAACCTTGTTATTGCATCAGGGAATGCAAATGCTGCCATTGTACTAGTCAGAAAATCCCAGCTTAGTCTGTCAAATATTTTTGCTGAATCAAGACCTACCAACAAAAGAGGCATTTTCTTACATTCTGCTTCCCTGTGGATCATTATTGTTCTATTAATGTTGTTAAATATTTACCTCTCCTTCACAAAACCACACTGATCCATATCTATCAATTTTGGCAACACATTTGCCATTCTTTTAGCTAGTATAGATAAAAACACTTTGTAATCATGGTTTAAAATTGAAATGGGTCTATACGAAGCTGGGTCTGATGGATCTTTACTACCTTTAGGTATTGCAGTCACCACAGCTTTCTACCAATATGTTGGTGCTTCCCTTTAAAATACTATTAAACGAAACCTTCCAGATCTTTATCACTTTCTTCCCTCTTAACTTCCAAACTTTTACAGGAATACCATTTATTCTTAGAGACCTTCCTGCAGATTGGTTATACGTCACCATTTTTATCTCTTCTCCACCCAACTTAACCCTTAATTGATGAGCATCATCTATCTCTAACCATAGCATACTTAAATCTCCCACAAATATTTTCATGTGTGCTTTTTCTTGATTTCCACACTTCTCTGCTTTATACAAATGTTCATAAAAGTTCTGAAATATTGCTAATACCTCTATTGGATCTCATGTTATTTTTCTTGTTATAGAGTCCCTAATTTGGTGACACCCTCGCCTAGTTTCATTTGCCTAAGTTGTTGCACTAAAATTTTTTTGTGCTCTGGAGTTATCAAAAAAACGCAAAACATGCAGCTTATCCAAATACTCACTTATGTTCTCTTTAGCACTGTGCAGTTGTGTCTCTTGTTATTCTCTGAGATTCCCTTTATTCTGCAATACTTTAACCTTTGTAAGCCTCTCTAAATAATTCTTATTACTCATTAACCATCTCTTTCTTTTATTTCTACCATATTTTTAAAGTCCATTTTCATTTTATTCCACTTACTAGCTATAACTTCTGAAGACATTTTTATCTTTCCTAATAACTCTTAAATAATTTCCACTGTTCATTCCTTAAATTCCTCGCTTTTTAACATGTAAGTGAGAAAACACCTGTGTCTCATTTTTACTTCATTACCCTGCATTTTACCTTAGTTTTTGTTGGTGCATGATCTGAAATAGTTAATCTGATGTTGTTAATCTTCATTCATACCTTACTGATGTGTTATTAGTTCTGTCCTCGGAACCGAGCAGGCCATATATCAAGCTCGCATCAGCCAAAAACTCTCGAGCCAAGGTCCTACCCAGAATGCTCTGCTCCCTGTTACCTCAGATCTTGTTTGCTGCATTACTGTACAGCCGTGGCTCTCTTCAGCTAAGTGTATAATTTTTTTGAAAGTTTATATATCGTTTCTACTTTAAAGTTTTTCAAACAGTTTCTTGTATTATTCTCCTACCCTATTGTATCCTTAAGACTCTCTCCCTTTAGTGTATTTCCCTTTATTACCCTTTTCTTACCTTTAATGTAGTTCTTCATTACCATCGTTAGTAATCCTTCTTCTTTCTCTCTTCTTACCCTTTTGGGTAGCCTTTCCTCTTCTTTTTGATACTGTTGTTCTTTTCCACATCATTATGTCGGATAAGAAAAGTAGTGTTGGTTTTAAACAGTGTAAGGACTGTGGCCGTAAGTTACCACTTTCTGATGGCCATGACTTATATACCTATTGTTTGAATGTCTCCCAACTTACTGTGGATCCCCTGTGTGGGATTTGTAGAAATATTTCACCCAGGACTCTTAACGAGAGAAAGAATAAGTTAATCCTGAAAGGTCTTCTCAAATCTCCTTTCTGTGAGGCTATCGCTGGGTCAGAGGGCTCACCCCCTCCTGCTAAACCCCGTAAGAGGAGTTATTCCTCCTCCTCATCGAGGTCGCTTACTTCTTCTCCCTCTGGAAATCATAGGGAATTGACTCATAAGAAGGTGAAAATGACTACTACTTCGGTGTTGCCACCTGTGTCCCTTTCGGCTCTAGTCTCAGAACCACCCCAGCTGATTCATGATCCAGCCATGTCCTCCTTATTGCAGACAATTACGGCTCCGACAATTCTATCGCAGCCCTTACCGGAACCGTCCATGCAGGTACAGTCCCCTTCAGCATCGTTGGTACAATCCCCTACAGCCCTGAGTATGACGTTACTGTCCTCCATGGTTCAGACACTTTCGGCACCAACATGTTCTTCGGTGCAGTCCTTTTCAGCACCGTCATTGTTACCAGTGCAGACACTTTCTCGATGGCACCATACCCATCGGTGCAGACACCTTTGACTTCTATGGTGCTGACATCGTTGGCGCAGACTACTTCGACACCATTCTCTTCGGTGCAGACATCCTCGGTTCCAAGCTCTGCACCTCTCAAATTAGCAAGGACCGAGTACTCTCCTTCCTTGGATCCATTCAACAGTAGCCAATATAGTCCTTTTCTAGAAAGGCCGGAATCACTCTCAGGTTTCTCTATGAGGTCAACCAGGAGCCTCTCTGAGCAAGATGTGTTGTAGCTTGTTGACCAGTTGCTTGTGGCCAGAGGTCTCTCTCAACCATCGAAACCCACGTTCCCTCATTCAGGTGAATATATATCCCCTCAAACTCCAATGTATACTCCTCCTTTGACTTCCACCCAAGTATATAGGTTCATAGGTTCATAGGTTAGTACTAGGCTAACTGCCCTTGCGAGCCATTTTAAGCCTAGCCAATTATCCCTTGTGAGATTCAAACCCTGCACCTTGTGTTTGTAAGGCAAACACCTTAACCATTAGGCCACCCTCCCAACTCTGACAGCAGCTTCCCTCCCTCCGACCCCAATAGTGGAGCTCACTTTGGAAATGGAGTCATCCTTGTGGTCCTCAGTGCACTGGGCATCAGGCTCTTCTCAGGCCAGTGGCTGTGCTGTGGGGGAGGGCATTCTTGGTTCCACGCCGATTTTTTCTATGGCACCCTCCAGGAATCCTCCTGCTCTCATGTTTCACAGTCCTCTTGACACTTCTGGTCTGGGGGTCAGCTCGTCAGGGTGGGGTGTGACCCCGGTTCTGAAGTTGTTGTGCTTGGTTCTGGGCTCCCATCTCTCCTTGGGTGGGCCGGCCTTCCAGGCCATGGAGAAGGTGCTTGCCTCCACTGGCAAACCCCACATGTCGGAGTCCTCTCCCTCCTCTATGCCACAACTCTCACAAGCCACAACCACCAGACAGCAGGCACAAGGGTCTCAGATTTCTCCTCTTTAGGAAACCCCTCTGTGCAGTCTTCCCCAAAACCTCCCACTGGGGAAGTGCCCCACAAAGCCTCATGCAAAAGGAAACACATGGACTCCACCAAGGTGTCTTTGACCGAAGATACGGACTTTGATGACGAGGAAGGATCCCCACGGTCACCCTCTGATGAGGTGCCCTTTTATGACATCCTCAAGATCCCTAGACAAAGGGGTGACTGGAAGTTCTCTAATCCTTCCTCAGAGGAATCCGTATTCCTGCAGGTCTTTTGTGCCTGGCCCCCTACCTCCTGGGTTTCCCCGCCGGCCAAAGACTTGTCCAGCTTATCGTCCAGCACACATGGAAGGCTCCTGATAACCTGGAAGCGATACTGTAGAGGCCTGATAAAATCTTATCGCCCCCAGCTGAGCATCCCCATTGGTCACAAGGTCTTCCAGTAGATGCCATGGTGGTGCTGGCTGCAACTAAGAAAGACTTGGCAGAAGAGAGCCAAACTGTCCATCCACCCAACAAGGAGTCCCAGGCAATAGACAGACTAGGGAAGCATGTGTTTGCTTCATCGACCTTCGCCGTAAGGTCTTTGAACTATTTGGCACACTTTACGAGGCTCCAGAGGGATCTTATCAAGCAACTCTCTGAAACCTTGGCAGGAGCTGTTTCTAATGAGGTCCGTGACAATGTAGCTTCTCAGATAGCTACCCTAGAATCCATTTCCAATTCTTCCATGTGTCTTATTTCTCACTTTGTGACATTGCAGACTCCTTTAAGGCTTCCTTCATGAACGCACCCATCAAGGCCACTTCTTTGTTTGGCCCTAAAGTTAAAGATATGCTGGCAAGGTACGGACAAGATGGCAAAAGCCTATCTGTCATTGGTGTCAGACATTCCACTCCTCAATGGTTCTACTCCAGAAATCAGAGGAGTGGGAAGATGTTGCACAGGAAATCACAGGGCTCTTTCTGTGAAGCACATGCCGAGTTCTCCCCTAGATGCAGAGGGGGAAACTCCAATGGAAGATGCCCCTTTTGGGGTAGAGGAGGTCTGTAAAACTGGGGTTCCAGCGATTCTTTCTCTGGCCAAACCTATCAGTGCTCCTGAAGCATTGCCCGACTGCTAACCTCTGGAAGTGGTCACGGGTCGTTTTTCCTTGTACCCTGCTACCTGGCGAAATATAACCACCAATTCTTGGGTACAATGGATAATATCCAGAGGCTACTGCATCCCCTTCCATCTTTGTCCAACCTCATCCAGAGTGTTACCCGACATTCTACCCAGTCAAAGGGAAGCAGCAGCACATGAAATCCAAAAGCTGCTACAAAAAAAGAGTCATCCAAAATGGTCCCCCCAGACCAGATAGGATTCTCTTTTTACTCAAGGTTCTTTTTAGTGCCAAAAAAGACAAGGGACTGGAGACCAATTCTGGATCTCAGCACACTGAATGAATTTGTAAAAACAGAGAAATTCCAGATGGTCACAGTTCAGTCTATCCTTCCTCTTTTGGAAGAAGACGATTGGATGTGCTCTGTAGATCTTCAAGATGCGTATTACCACATAAAAATGGACAAACACTCAAGAAGATACCTCCGCTTCTGCATAGGATCCAGTCACTACCAGTTTCAAGCACTGCCCTTTGGTCTCTGTACAGCCCCCAGAGTGTTCACCAAATGCATGGCAGTGGTTATCACTCACTTGCGACTTCAAGGATTCCAGGCATTTCCATATCTAGATGACTGGCTCCTCACCGCCCCCACCAAGTGTCTACTGGAAGAAGCCCTGCACTACACTCTCCTCACAGCACAATGCCTGGGAATTACTATAAACTGGGAGAAGTCCAACACGACCCCAGCCCAGTCTTTGTAATTCATTTGAGTACTGTTGGACATGTGAAATTGCACAGCATCTCTTCTGGACCACAGGCTTCAAAGAATAAGGCAACAGGTTCAACTGCTGCTCTGTCAACACAAATCTTCCGCTCAATCTATACTCCAACTTTTGGGGTCAATGGCAGCCTCAATCACCATTGTTCCGCTAGTCAGATTCCACATGAGGCTCCTTCAGTGGTTACTTTTCACTCAGTGGTACCGTTTACAACATCCTTTGTCTTTTCAGATAAGTGTAACTCAAAAGACGCAAGCAAGATTTCCTCTGGTGGATGTCTCAAAATCCCCAACAATGGTCTTGCCCCTTCAGCCCCCATCAGCTGAAAGCCACGGTGACCACGGACACCTCCTTGATGGGGGGGGGGGCTATGTCAGGGAAACTCGGTCCAAGGCACTTGCTCGGAGATAGAGGCCCTTTTGCATATCAATGTCCTGGAACTGAGGGCGCTGCTACTAGCATTGCAAGCATTTGATTCCATCCTTCCATCAGGGACTATTGCGATCCAATCAGACAACATGTCAGTGGTCTGGTACATCAACAAGTAAGGGGGCACCAGATCTTACCCGTTATGCCGAGAGGCATTGAGAATATGGCAATGGGCGATAGCTTCCAACTGCTAATTGCAATGCCTATTCCATGGAGCTCCAACGTGATAGTGGCGAAATTGAGCAGGTGCATTTTACAACCTCATGAGTGGTCCCACAACCCTGTGATAGCGCCAAAAATCTTCAACCACTGGGGCCAGCTTTGCTGCGATCTATTTGCCTCCCCAACCAACTTCAGGTGCAGCAACTATTTTGCCCTGATCCCCCCTCGGGGACAGTCACTGAGAGACGGTCTAGTCCATGCTTGGCCCTCGGGTCTCCTTTATGCTTATCCTCCTCTCCCCCTCATCTCCCAATTTCTGAAGAAAGCACAGCAGTTGAAAACCACAGTGATCCTCATTGCTCCATATTGGCCTTGAGAAGTCTGGTTCCCCTTCCTCTGGCCTCACCTACTAGATCAACCGTGGATCCTCAATCCATCCCCAATGTTGATCTCCCATCCACAGGGTCTGACTCACCTCAATCTAACAACCCCGAAGCTGACAACTTGGTTTCTCCACTTCCAATGATTGCCAGGCAGGAAAACCTCTTGTCCCCAGTGCGCAATATTATTATTGCATCTCATAAATCGTCCACCAGACTAATCTAGCTCAATAAATGGAAAAGGTTTTCTCTATGGGCAGTGAATAAACAGTTAGTCCCTTTGTCAGCCCCAGTCTCGGGGGGGGGGGGGTTTGGATTACTTATCACACCTTTTCCATTCTGGGGTGTCTGCCTCTACTATTCATGTGCATTTAGCTGCCACTTCAAATTTCCACTTTGGGTTTCCGGAATCTTCACTCATGTCACATAGACTCTGTAAAACTTTCTTGAAGGGGGTTCTTCACCTAAAACTTTCCTTTAGAGAAGCAGTACAACCCTGGGATTTGGCCTTGGTCCTGCAAGCCCTAACAGCTCCCCCCTTTGAACGGTGTCTTCATGTGATTTAAAATATCTCTCATGGAAAACCTTGTTTCTAATTGCAATCACATCGGCCAGACACTTGTCAGATCTTCAAGCCTTATGCATCAAACCTCCCTATCTTATCTTCCATAAGGATAGGGTATCCCTGAGAACTAATTCTTCCTTTTTACCAAAAGTGGTGTCAGAGCGGTCTATCAACTTATCTACTGACCTTCCAGTATTTTTTTCTAACCACTCTAACAGGTGATAGTATTGCCTGCACTCCTTGGATGTTCATAGGCAAATACGATTTTATCTGGAAAGAACGAAATCTAACCGTAAATCAGACCAACTATTTCTGGCTTTTTTTGGACCAAGACTAGGTCATCCTGTCTCAAAAGTTAAATTGGCTTTGTGGTTGAGAAACTGCATTACCTTTATTTACAACAAGAACAATGTCACCTAGCCTCACAGAGTGAAAGCACATTTTAGAAGGTCTATGGCAACTTCAGCAGCTTTTCATGCTAAGTCTTCCCTCAATGATATTTGCTCAGCTGCAACTTGGGCCAAACCCCATACCTTTATTCTTCATTACAAATTGTATTTGGCCTCCAGACGTAGAGCTTCTTTTGGCTCCATGATGCTCAGGAATGTCCTTCCATGAAGGCCGCCCAGGGATACAGTTAGCTGGGGACTCTGTCCCATCAGTAAGGAATGAATGAAGATTAACAACATGAGATAAAGAAGTTATGTCTTACCATAATGTTCCATCTGTATTGTTGATCTTCGTCCATTCATTACTCCCCACCCTCTGTCCCCCTCTGGAGGTTCCTGGTTGATCTCATATACTCCTTTATTGTACGTCTGTTATGACCAAAGGTAGTCTCTACATTTGCCTATCAACTTGCAAGCTCAATCTGAGGTAACAGGGAGCAGAGCATTCTGGGTAGGACCTTGGCTCGAGAGTTTTTGGCTGACGCGAGCTTGCTATATGGCCGGTTCGGTTCCAAGGATGGAACCGATAACCCATCAGTAATGAATGAACGAAGATCAACAACACAGTTGGAACGTTATGGTAAGACATAACTTCTTTTTAGTTGTGTGTCACATCTTTCAATTAAATGGATATGCTCCTGTGAAATACAATTTGTTTCTAGTCTAGCCCAGTTATTGTAACTTGGGGAATAATATGCAAATTCTCTCCGTGTTCCTACTATTGAATTCATATCTTCCATACCAAATATTTTCATAAATTTCTTCAGAAAGCTGCACTCTTTTGTTATATTTTCCCTTCAATGTTTCATTTATTTTAATCAGCTCTGAGTAAATTTGATTATTTTTTTTCCCCTGTAAATTATTAGAAGCCATCTCTTGTACCAAAGCTGGAACTTGAATTGTTTTTTGCTAAACAGCTGCAGGATTCTTACTAGTCAGTGTTTTCTCTTCACCTTTTCTAGCTTATTTTCTTTCAGAATCTCTAAATTTCTTCTTTGCTGGCATCCAGGCAGTATACATACTAGCCAGTAAGTGAATTTTACTCAAGCAGGCAGAATTTCTAGCTCTTATTTCTCAGTTTCTTTTTTCATACTGGAAAAGTTGAAATTAAGCCATTGATCTGCGTGCAGCCATCTTGAAAAAGCATCCACTGGGCAAGGTATATTGCCCATTTGGGAAAGACTTATTTCTACTGGTAGCTTTAAATGTTTGCCACAACTTTCTTGGATAATCACAGTTAGTTAGTTAGTTATTTAGACTACCTTAGGTGTTGTACTTTAGTAGCTTTGTTTTTCACTCTGGTCTCAGATTGCAATTAATGACAATCGGTGAGCTTATACGGATTTTGTTAGTGTGAATTCCATTTCTTCTCAGCTCTGTACCTCTACTTTAGTAGTTTTTTAAAGTCTGGTTACAGATCGCAATTTGCAATATTCAGTGGGATTATTTGGATTTTCCACTTCTTCCCAGTTCTCTTTCCCTCTTAATGCCAGAAGCTTGTTAGTTAACTAGTGTGTAGTTGGTCCTTTTACGCTAGACTTCTAAAGTAGGCAGAGCCTGTCCTGCATGGGAGAAAATAAATTGTACAGTGTAGAGAGTGCTAACATAGGGTATGTGTAATTGTATACTGCACTCAAATCCATGGACTGCAGTTCTCTATTTATAATTTACTCTGTGCAGTGACTGGTGCCCTTATGGTGGAAAGTTTTGTGTGGGGCTTGGTAGTTTTTCATTGACCAGGAGGTTGTGATCGAGTTGTGGTTGCTGATTCGATCAAAAAGAACTAAGTATTGTAGTCTCCCATGAATGTTGGCTATTAAGATATTGAGCATTGATAAGTACTTGTTTGAGAGTTATCCCTTGTTCCTGGACCTATCAGTTGTCTGAAATCTAGGATGGTTACTATTATAGCAAAGTCTGTTCAGTGCTTTACATTCAAGATTAGTGGTATTCTGAATGGTTTTAGGTCTGAAGGTGATAAGTTTTAGTTTATATTTTAATGAAATATCAGGCAGCCTGGCAATCGTTGGAAGTGGAGGAACCAACCTGTGAGCTTAAGGCTGTGGAGACTGGGGTGAATCAGTCCCTGAGGATGAGATAGCAGACATTGGGAATGATCCAGGATCCATAAGCTGTGAATCAGATGAAGCCATAGAAATAGGAACCAGACTTGACAGGGCCAGTAAGGGGCAATGAGGATCACTTTGCTTCTCAACCTCTGAGCTTTCTGGAGGAATTTCGGGATGAGGGGAAATGGGGGATAGGTATAGAGTAGACCCGGGGGCCAATTGTGCATCAGAGCATCCCTCAGGGGTTCCCCCTGAGGGGGGATTAGGGCAAAGTAGCTTATGCATTTGTTGTTTAAGGGGGGAGCAAACAGATCACAGCAAGGCTTGCCCCAGCAGCGGAAAATCCAATCCGCTACTACAGGATTGAGGGACCACTCATGAGGCATCAGGATGTTCCTGCTCAGATTGTCCGTAATAAGGTTGGAACTCCCAGGAATGTGTGTTGCTATAAGAAAGTGGTTGGAAGCTATCGCTCAATGCCAAATCCTCATGGGTTCTGCCTTGCTTGTTGATATACCAGATGACTGACATGTTGTCCGAATGAATTGCAATGGTCCCAGAAGGGAGGGATGTATGGAACGCTAAAAGAACTGCCCTCAGTTCTAGGACATTTATGTGTAAACTGGCCTCCACGGGGGACCAGGTGCCTTGGACCGTCTTTCCCTGGAAATGCCCCCTAGCCCTAACAGGGGGCATCCGTGGTCACCATGGCTGTGGACTGGGGGAGACAAAATGGTCGACACCAAAGATTCTATTCTGACTTCATACACCATAGCATTTCTTCCTTGCAAAGGTTTGTAAGACTTATCATGTGGTCAAGTGGGTGGGTTAAGATCGACCATTGTGAAGAAAGGAGCCACTGTAGTATTCTCATGTGCAACCTTGTCAGTGGTACTGGAGTAATGGCAGCTGCCATGGAGCTAAGAGTTGCAGTACAAGGTATGCTGGTACAAAAGGTCTGTAGAAGAAGGGCTCGGATTTGGTGTCTTATTTTCAAAAGCCTGTGAGGAGGGAGGGAAGCTTGACAGGATGTTGTGTCGAAAACTGCTCCAATGAATTCCAGTGTTTTTGTTGGGGGCATTTGAGATTTGTCCTTGACTGTAATCTCCAAGTGGGGAGTGAGGCCTTGAGTGTAAGAGAGGCTTTGGATTAGAAGATTCCTGGTCGGGGCGGTAAGGAACCAATTGTCTAGATACGGAAACACCTGGAATCCTTGTAGCTGAAGATGAGCTACTACAACTGCTATACATTTGGTGAACACTCGGGGGGCTGTCGAGAGACTGAATGGCAGTGCCCTGAATTGGTAGTGATTGGCTCCCAGCCAGAAGCAGAGAAATCTCTGGGAGTGGTGATCTATCTTTATGTGATAATTCGTGTCCCAGAGTTCTATAGATCACATCCAGTTGTCCCTCCCTAGAAAGGGAAGAATGGACTGTACTGTGACCATCCAGAATTTTTGAGGTTTGATAAATTTGTTCAGTAGGCTGAGACCCAGGATTGGTCTCCAGTCTCCTGTCTTTTTTGGCACTAAAAAGTACCTCGAGTAAAACCCGGATCCTCTCTGGTCTGGTGGGACTGGTTGGATAACTCTTTTTCTTATCAGCTTTTCTATTTCTAAGGCTGCAACCTCCCTCTGACTGGGTGGCATATCGGGGATTCGTTTGGTGGCTCTGGGATTTAAATCAAATGGTATCTGGTAGCCTCTGGATATTATGCTCTGCACCCAAATATCGGTAGTAATAAGCTGCCAGGCTGGTAGGTGCAGAGAAAAATGACCCCCGACTGCTTCCAGAGGAAAGCAATCAGGCCGCTGCTCAGGAGCTCTGGTAGGGTGAGTCAGGGAAGGAATAGCACCCTGGTTACATGGACCCCTTCTACCCTGAAAGGGAAGTCTTCCAGATGAGTTGCCCCCTCTGCCCCAGGGGGATTGCTCACTATGAGTGTCACAAAACGATCCTTGGGATTACTTGAACCACAATTTTCCACCCCCTGGTGCTTGGAGTAGGACCTCTGGGGGTTGGAAAAATGTATACCCACAGCAAACAAGGTCTTTCCATCTTTCTCACTTTGTGCTAGTGTGTCTCATACTTTGGGACCAAAAAGTGCAGATTTGTCGACAGGCACATTGACAAAGGAAGATTTAAAGGGGTCTGTGAAATCACACAAATGCATCCAAGCATGGCGTCTCATGACAATGCCTGATGCGGCAGCTTGAGCTGCCCCGTCAGTGGTGTGAGATATCAAATGCATCAAGGAGTTCGAGATAGATTCAAGGGTAGCTAGCTGTGAGGCAACAGTGTCATGTACCTCATCAGGCAGTACCCCCACCAAAGAGGAAG
This sequence comes from Protopterus annectens, assembly GCF_019279795.1. Lineage (NCBI taxonomy): Eukaryota > Metazoa > Chordata > Ceratodontiformes > Protopteridae > Protopterus > Protopterus annectens. The sequence goes on along the minus strand of NC_056729.1, from coordinate 1,494,162,066 downwards.
ACATTTCAGAGATTAGGTCTCTTTGGAGGCATGTGAAGTGTGCCAGATAGTTCAGTGACTGAATGGCAAAGGTCGCCAAAGCAGAGGTCCACTTCCCTAGTCTGTCCATGGCCTGAGACTCGCTGTTTGGAGGATGGACAGTGGAACTATCTTCTGCCAGTTCCCTCTTAGTGGCCGCCACCATGACCATGGAATCAACCATCAACTGCTTGGACCAGTTGGGCTGGTCTTCAGGGGAGGATAGAATTTTGTCCAGCGTCCAAGGGACAGGTTCTACATTGTCCAGGGCCTTCCAGGCACACTGCATGATTAGCTTGATAAGCTCATCCGCAGGTGGGGTCACCCAGGAAGTAGATGGCAAGGCACTGAAGGCCTGCAAGAACACCGATTCCTCAGAAGAAGGGCTAGAGTACTTCCAGTCTCCCCGCTGTTTGAGGATTTTGAGAATGTCTCCAAATGAGATGCCATCTGGGGAAGACTGTGGGGACCCTTCCCTCTCATCGCAATTGGTAACCTCAGTGATAGATTCCTCAGGGCAATCAAGATGCTTCCTCTTGCACCACGTCTTCCGGGGTGGCTCCCCAGTGGGATCTTCAGTGGAGGACTCCGGAGAAAGGGTTCCCTTCAAAGGGAGATCTTGTGGCTCCCATGCCTGGGATCCTGAAGTAGGGGGTTGGGACAGCTGCATGCTAGAGGGGGGTTCTGGTGCCGATGTCATTGATGCTGAGTGCGAGCCTGTGGAGGCAAGAACCCTCTCCATCTTCTGGAAAGCATGCCCGCCTGAGGAGGGATGGGAGCCCGGAACCAAGAAGGACAACCTCGGAACTGGGGTCACACCCTGCCCTGAGGAGCCCACCTCCGAGGTGAGGAGCTCTGAGAGGACTGGAAGCTGTTGGAGCCATGGACATAGATGGCACCAGCGAAAAAATAGGCACCAGGCTAGGTATCAAGGTGCTGACAGTCCAAACACTGCTCCGGGAGTGCACCGGCTCCATCTAAGCTGATGCAGCAAGGGTGGTCAGTGCCGACAGGGAAAACACTGCAGTTGGGGTTGAGACAGTATGCACCGGGGTGGACATCGATACAGAGATCTCCATGGCCTAGGTAGAGGCCAGAGGAGGATAAACAGGAGAATATGCTGTGAAGGATTCCGAGCCAAAGGGGACAGAAGGTCTAGCTGGAGTGGGCAAACTCCTAGCTGCCAGAAGCTGGTCCACAACCCACACTACATCTAGTTCAGAAAGACTCCTGGTGGGTCTAAAGGAGGCTGCTAAAGGAGAATCAGGTTTTCAAGAAAGGGGCTAAACTGATGCCCCAAAAAAGAGTCGCACATTGGACAGTATCTGGTTCTTGGAAGATACTTGACTTTAGGAACTGAGGTCATAGACTGTGGAACTGAAGAAGCTATCGGCACCGTGGCCGGGGATGGTGCCGAAGCAGGTATGGTTGTGAAAGCCTGAGTCGGAACCAATGACTGCACCAAAACCAATGGTGCCAAGGCTGGAACTGAAACAGGAGTCAACATCAGAGATGGCACCAAGGGAGAAGACACAGGGCCTGGTGTCGAAGAGGTCTGCGCAGAGGGTGCCGGAGAAGCACGGAGCTGACATGGTTCTGTAACTAACGGAGATGCAGGAACCGAGTGACTCTGTTTTTCCTTGTGTTTCTTGGTCTTAGGAGGCGGTGAGACCTCCGACCCAGATAGAGCCTCTGAAAAAGGCGTTTTGATTAAACCTTTCAGAATTAGCTTGTTTTTACGCTCTGCTAGAGTGCGATTGCTAAAACTAGAACAAATATCACAATCAGCATTTATATGGTCCATGCCCAAACAGTAAACGCATCGAGTGTGGTCGTCTGAGTTGGGCATCTTACACCAACACTTGTCACACTGTTTAAACCCCAACTTAACTTTGTCTGACACTGTACAGGCAACAAAGGGCTATCCTAAAGGAAACAAGTATAACAAGGGAAAGAAAAGGAGGGAATACCAACGATGGTATTTAAAAATACCACAAGTGATAAAGGAAGGTCTGCCAAAGGCAGAAGACAGGGACAGTACCAATGATGGCAGGGATTTAATTACCAAAGGTAAAGAGTAGGAAATAGAAGCAGGTTATAGGCGATAGTAAGAAAAGGCTAAATGACTAAAAAACGACAAAGTTTGAAGAGAAACTACACAAAAAATCATCAATTTCCACTTAGCTTTGAGAGAGATGGCTAGGCATGTCTGACGAGGAATGCAGCAAACGAGATCTGGAGAGACTATGAGAGGGGCATTATGGGTAGGTCTTAGCTGAGAGTTTTTGGCTGGCGCGAGCTTGGAAAAGGCCGTGTCGGTTCCGAGGATAGAACCGAAGTCCTAACAGTAAGGAATGAATAAAGATTTAGGTTCATAGGTTCATAGATTAGTACTAAGCTAACTGCTCTTGTGAGCCATTTTAAGCCTAGCCAATTATCCCTTGTGAGACTCGAACCCTGCACCTTGTGTTTGTAAGGCAAACACCTTAACCATTAGGCCACCCTCCTAACCCAGAATCAAACCTAGAACAACAGGAGACAGTTTGCTAGCAGCTCTTAGCCTTAATCCTCTGTGCTAAAGCACAAGACAAAAGCAGTGGCCAGGTACGAACCCAGGATACCATGCACCATAGTCAAGGTACTGAACCACTAAGCTACAACAGCTGTAAAAATCTCTGCTAGTCTCGAACCCCAGACCATCGACACAATAGACTGCATGAATTACCACTAAGCCACAGCAGATTACAACATCAGATGTGTTCATTTACCAAGTTTTTGAATCTGGATAGGTTTGCCTTTCATGCACAAGGTACAAGGTTTAACCCTGACCACCAGCCAATGTCTGCATCGAGTTTGCATGTTCTTTCCTGTTTTTGCATGGGTCCTACCACCTCCCAAATAAAAACATGACAAATGTTTCCACCTCAAACTCACCCAAGAATGGAGATCTGGGCAGCAGCATGGATTCTAGACAGTGCCTAATGAAGGAAGAGTTGTATATACCAACCACTTTGGGCACCAACAGTGGTGGACAGTATCCTTTAGAGAACTCAGGTTGTACTGACTGTTTCCAAAAATGGGCATGGGTATTTGCAATTGATAAGTGTGTTGAGGACCCGGTCTACTCCAACCTATGCCAGGGACCTATGCTAACGGTGGGAGGGTGTTATGTGCCCCTACTGGCCAGTGTGTGCCTGCCTTAAAGCCCAGCAGCCCTTGTGCAATAAGCTGTTGACCAGTCTATGCCCAGTTGGCCAGCTTGAATCTGGAATTAAATGCCAAAAAATGCATTATCAAATCCTTTGGGAAGTCATTTACCCCAGGAAACTACCACACTGACAATATGCCTTTAAGAGTTGACTTAGTTGTTCACGATATGGGAACTTCTGTGGACAGTAATCTAGCTTTTGACCAACATGTGCCCATTGTTGTAAGGAACTGATTTTATATTACACAGCTTATAAACAAAGGGATTGTATCTAGATGTAGGGATGTCAATGTCTCTCGCTACTCAGCCCTCTTTACACTAATTATTGAATATAATGTCCCTTTGCCATGTATTTGTCCAGACATATGCAACAACTGGAACACTCAAAGGAATACCTTACTAAAAGGATACAAGGCCTAAATGACATATCCTACATGGAAAGACTCAAAGCTCTGTCAATATACTTGGTATCCTACAGACTGCTTAGAGGTGATCTGTGTCAGGAACATAGTGCATCCTCCGACCCACTACTGATGGATTTACTGCACATCAGCAAGTCAAATGGCATCATAAATACTTGGTCTAGAGATCTAAACCTCTTCTGCAACATCAACGGAATGGTTTGCAGGGATACGTACATCTTGCAGAGGACACTGATGCTATGGAACAGACTCTCCATCCACATAAAACAAAGTTCATCCCTGTCCATATTCAAGCACAACTTAGCTCTATGGATGGGAAACAGAATATTTACCCCAAGACTGACCCCTGTATAAGTAATGGAGAGAAGCAGCTCCTAAATGCTTTATCCCATGCATGGGCCCCCTCAAATTATCTATGTTATGATCCCAGTTATTCTCATTGGGGTAATGTATAATTATCGACCATGAGATGGGTAAGGCCAAGCTATAACCAAATGGGATATGTTAGTTTGAGCACAAAAAGGCAAACTGTCTAGGATTAAAATGGTCAGCAAGGGCAGCTAGGTTAGTACTTACCTTTGAACCTATGAACCTATAAGGAAAGCTGGTGGTGAAATTCTGTACTCCAGGAAGTTATCAAAAGAAGGAGTGCAGGAAAAAGTGGGAAACAGAAAAGATGGACCAGATTAAGAGAGAATACTGGTTGTCAAACAAAGAAGCTAAGAGAGGAGTTGCAATAGTGAAGAATAAGTCATCAGAGGCATTCTACCAGCTTCTGGAAAGTGACGCAGTAGATGGCACAAAGAAACTATCAGGTTGCAAGGCAAAGACAGAAATATAAAGAAAAGAGTCACCAGACACCCTTCATAGTGGATGCCAGCAACAACCTGATCATCAGCCCACAGGACATCAAAGGCAGATGGAAGGAGTACTTCCAGGAGTTTCTGAAAATCTCACAGAAGATGTATTGTCCCAGACACAGCCTACAATAAAAGAAGAAAAGAGGCCAACATAAAATTAGAAAGAACTGATTGGCTGGTGTGACAATAACCTTGCTCTCAGTGTGAATAAAACAAACAGATAATAGTAGACGTCAGGAAGACACACAAGGCTCATTCTCCACTCACAATCAAAGGAGAAACAGTGGAAACGGTGAAGAGCACAAAGTTCCTGGGGACGCATATTGCTGAAGACTTATCTTGGTCAATAAACACTAATCACATTGTTAAGAAGGCGCAACAGCATCTACACTTTCTAAGAAGGTTGAGGAGAGCACAACTACTACCTTCAGTTCTCACAACATTCTACAGGGGTACCATCAAAAGCATCCTGACTAGTAATTTCTCAGTGTGGTATGGAAACTGCATGGTTTCAGATTGCAAATTTCTCCAGAGGGTGGTAAAAGTGGGGGAGAGAATTATCAGGTCCACACTCACAGCTATCCAGGACCTGCTCTCTGCTTGGTACATCAGCACCAAGAAAATAGTCAAATACTGCACACACCATGCCCATGGTCTGTTCTTGTATTTGTCTGCAGGCGGGAGATACCATAGCTTGCATTGCAAAACCACCAGATTTAACCGAAGCTTTTTTCCACAAGCCATCAGATTTCTGAACTGCAGTAATAATATATATCATGCTGGTCTGGAGTCACAATGCTGAAGTAATTCATAGACACATGCAGTAACTCTATGAAAGTACAGTCTTATACCTTATGTGATGCCCCTGCACTGGCCCAGTAATCAAGGAGCTTCAATCCTCACCACTGGCAACAGCGAGGGATGCACACAATGAGAGGATGATTCCCTTAAGAGCACACAGAGATCACAGTCAGTCTTGGGCTGGTTTCTCCCCTCTTTCTCCAGATTCCCAATAAGACTCCCCACTGGCACAGCTATAGGGTTAAGATCTCAGCCGAGTGGTGAAGCTAAGACCTCCAGCATCCTTTCTGTCCGACCAGTGCTTCGTGTCCCTCCCCAAGCAGCTGACACACACGCTTTGAGATTTGACTGAAATACAAATACACACACACACACACACACACACACACACACACACACACACACACACACACACACACACACACACACACACACGCCTCTGAAAGGCTGGCAAAGGTGTACTAGCTATACCCTCTTCTGCCCAGACTATAAGGTAGTACCAGCTGCAACCAGCCACCCTTACTTATCAGCTACTATAAGGTCCTTACAAAGGGTGTCCAATCCTACTGTGTATTGTTATTATTAATCCAAATGGTAGTCTGACCAAGACTTGCAATGCTATTTAGAAGTGGCTTGTACAGTGTCACCAAATAGATATGCAAGTACTCTAAGAGCTTAAATATATCTTACAAATATCAGCCACAAAGATAGGTTTAAATATATTTAATAATAAATAATAAAATAACAAGACAACAGTCAGAAAACAAACACCGTTACTTCAGAGTTTATCACAGGAAACAACAACATTGCAGGACAGTCTCAAATAAATACAGAAAACATCTGAACAAATCTTTACTATATTCCTAGCTATATCTAAAAGAAATTACTTTTCCCTAGTTACTTACTATTAGCAAGGCAAGTCCAGATGGTGATGATGAGTGCTGTTTCCAGGTCAAAGACAAAATGCAAAATGCACAGACTCTCTCTGAGAGAGCTCTTAAATTAATAATAAACATTACTGCTGGGTTAGCTTGGGTGATATCACTCTGTCACTTGACTTCAGTTCCCAGGCTAAACAGATACTAACAGAATTTTAACATCTCTGTGTGAGAAGTGCATATCTCTCAGAAGTTTGCAGAACTGTGTAGCTGCTAGGAAGTAATAACGCAATCAAACATTTTACATTTTAAACCTAGTATTTACTTTTATTTTCAGACAATAGAAAAACTTCTAGCTCTAGACAATGTATCTGCTTGCTGCTTTATAGCACATTGTAAAGCACTTAATTTCAACTTATTTTCTTGAAGTTTTGTATGTTAATCTTCTATGTTCCAGCAGGGTATACTGTGGCTACATTCATGAAGCTCAGTACTGTACAAACCCTGTTCAACACACAATTCTGTGCCAGTAGTTTAATACACACATAACATATAGTTCTCTTACATTTGTAAGACAAGTATATGAATCATGTTGATATTCACAAAAGACATATGATTATTTACAAAATTCCAGATAGCTGGCCTGGCAGTGTCCACACTGCCATCTATCCAAGACTTACACTCTGCTCAGTACACCAGCAGAGCCATGAAAATACTCAAAGACTGCATTCACCATGCCCATGGTCTGTTCTTGTGTTTGTCTTCAGGCAGGAGATATCATAGCTTGCATTGCATAACCACCAGATTTAACAGAAGCTTTTTTTCACAAGCCATCAGACTTTTGAACTCCAGTAATAACATACACCATGCTGGTCAAAGGTAGTTCTGGTGAACAGTTTTTGGTTTGCCTCAGTTTGCCAAAATTGTCTTTGCTGACTCAGCATGAATCCATGAAAAGTATGGTGAGAGATGAGTTGTTCAGATTCAGGTCAGGATGCAGCACAATTGACCTGATGTTTGCAGTGACACAGATCTTTAAAAAGAAGCTAGAGATGGGGATAGAGTCTACCTGGGCATTCCTCAACTTAGAGAAAGCATACAACAAAGTCCCAAGAAAGCTGATTTGGCAGTCCAGCAGTGGTTCTAAGTCCCAGAAACATTGGTAGAATTAGTGCAGGCTATGTATAAGAACCCAGAGACTCAAGTATGAACAGTGTTCAGTCTCACAGAAGGACTCCCAGTGGGAATGGGAGTGCATCAGAGTTCATCTCTGAGCCCACTACTGTTCATACTGGTGATGGACTACGTTAACAAATAGATTGCTGTATGTAGATAAAATGGCATTACAGGCAGACTCTGAGCAAGATCTTCAGTGAAGGATATGGAAATGGAATGCAAAACTAAAGGTGCATGGGATGAAACTGAGTACAGATAAGACAGTTGTAATGGTAGCAAATGGGGGTAATCAGATAAAGTGGAGAATTGAGATAGAAGGGAACATTGTAGAATACATTAAAAGCTTCAAGTGTCTAGGAGGGGTGGTGGAGGTGAAAGGAAGTCTGAATGAGGAGGTCTAACTAGAATGAGAGGAGCTGCAGCCAACTGGCACAGAGTGTCAGGGTTAAAGAATTACAGAAGAATGCCAAAGAAGCTGAAAAGTGAGGTGTACAAAACAGTGGTATGATCAGTACTGCTGTATGGTACAGAAACCTGCGCAGTGAAGGCAGAGCAGTTGAGGAAGCTAGAGGTGATGGAGATGATATGGCTGAGCTGGGTGGTATAGGTGATGGAGATTATGTGCCTGAGATGTGTTTAGGATGCACACTGCGGAGCAGGTGAAGAAACGAGGATATCAGAGCAGAAGCTCAAGTAGCTCCAGTTGCAGAGAACAGATTACTGTGGTATGGGTACATGTGCAGAAAAGCAGTAGACAATCTGGTGAAGAAGCTTCAGGACAGATAGGAAGAAGACAAGAGAAAACAAGGACATATAGCAAAGAGTCTGAGAGAAGACCTATGACAGTCAGGCATGACTGTTGAAGAAGGTAAGAAAGAGGCACTGAACTGAGGCAGATGGTGACAGCTGACATGACCCCCCAAACCCGTGTAGAAAATGGGGGAAAAGGGGGTTGATGATGACAATGTTTTTCATAGGGATGGAATTCCAAACTCTGGAGATATAATGTGAGTGCAGGGACAGACCAGTAGTGTTGAGGGACAGACCAGCAGAGTTGTGGGTTTTAGTTATGGTTAATAGAGATTTGTCCATGGATCTTAGTGGTCCCCATGCAGGGGTGCAAAATTTCACTAAGGTTTGCAATGCAGGGCAGTTTTGTAGATTATGTTATAAGTGGTTACTAACTGGGTGATAGAGAGACAGTGTGGAAGTTCTAGCCAGCCTAGCTGTTTTAAGGCTTGGCAGCAGTAGGATTTTGCAGATTTTTTAGTGGTAAATTTATCTATATCATTATGGCATTGTTTATTTTTTGTTAGTAGAGATTGCTAAGAGGTTATTATTTTTTTGGCATTGCTAGTTAAAAATGTTTACATTCACACAGCAGTCCAATTTTTCTGTAGGTTTTCTTGATAGCTTCTTATATTTGAACATTGAACTCTAGATGGTTATCTATAATTACACCCTAGTTTTGTGGAGGGCACAAGTTTAGTAGGAGTGTTGTGTAATGAGTTGATGTAGTAGTTATTTTTGTATAGGATGTCGATTTTGGTGTGAAAAGCAACAACTTAGGTTCTCTTACCATTCATCAGGAAACAAGAACTGTTGAGCTAGGTTTCTATTGAAGAAAAAGCTTTTTGAGTCTTTTCCTGAATTTCTGAAAGGGACTTAGTGGTTGTTAGTGTAGCATCAACAGCATACTGAATGACCGCTGTATAATCAGTAGCAGTGTAGAGATCATTAATAAAAATGTTAATGAGCATGGGGCCCAAGACTGAGCCTTGCAGCACTCCAACTGAGATGGGCAAGAATGATGACTTTCTGCCATTTACTGCTTGTAGCCTGTCAGAAATGTAGCTATGGAACGTGGGGAAGAAGGGGTTGTCAAATCCTAGTTGAACATTGTGTATGGAGAAGAATCTGCTGGGATACAGTGTAAAATACCTTAAATCAAGGATTAAAGAGGAAACAATGTTTCCAGAGTCCCTGTGTAGGTTCATTTGATGGATGAAGTTAAGGAGAACTGGGGTAGTACTGAAGCCATGCTGAGCAGAGGAGAGAAGGTTGTTATCTATTAAGTGAGACAAGATGGGACTGCATACACTTTTTGAGAATTTTGTTAGTGGAGAAAGAATGTCCACAGGGCAGTAATCTCATAATTCATTGGAGTCTCCTCCTTTGTGTAAGGGAATAATTAGTGACTTTTTCTAGATAAAGGGTATGTAGTTTTTTTTTTGGATAGCTATATCTATGAGGGTAGAGGCAGGGTATGCTAAAGGGTCAGCAGCCATGTTGATGTATTCCGAGAGAAGACTGTACAGTGAGTGTAGTGGGTTTTAACTTTTGAAGTATTTTTTTTAATGATAGAGATGGAAACTAGGTTGATGTGGAAGACCAGGATTTTAGAAGATAGCTCTGTAGGGATGGAAGGGAAGTAGGTGGTTGTTCATTAGAGAGCTCACTCAACATATGACGTGTGAGTTGACTTGGTTAGAAATAAGTATGATATGGTTTGTGTTACTAGAGTTTGGTTGGGCTTGGATTTAATAAATTATTAATGGAGGGCCAGAATTGTTTGGGGTTCTTAACATGAGTGTTCTGATGTATATTGAGTGTTTTAATCAGATCTCATTGATTTTTGGAGTGGTTGTGGAGTTATGAAGTTATGAAGACTTGTCATTGCTTTATTATTAAAACAAGATTTATAGGCTTTATTTCTGGCTTTCACAAGATACTTCGTATTTTTTTTTAAACAAGAGGCATCTTTATTAAATTATCACATATGACATAGGCAATCATACATTTATATAAATGAAAACCATAGTGACATAATTTTAGTTGTAAACATTATAGGTTCATAGGTGTGTACTAGGCTAATGGCCCTGGACCCTTCACAAGCCTAGCCCATAGGATTACCCTGGCATTGTGCCACCCGACTTTGGTTCCTAGTGCCTCTGTCAAGTAAAGCCACTGGAGTGATCCTTGGGGTGAAATTTCTATTTCCCATCCACTCATCAAGATTTCTCTTGAAGAGGGCCAGTGAGGTGCTCTGCTTGGGTATATATTAAAAAGACTGAAGAGGTGTTTCAGCGAAGACCTCTTGGTCGACACGTAATGAGCGAACGCACTAAAGAGCGATTGCTCAAAACAGTGATTTCTTTCCCTGGGGAAAGAAATCCCTTGGCCATCCTCATGTGTTTGCCCCTTCCCTCACTGTAGTGTGATCTCGGAGTTGGTATATTTAGTTAGGGGAGTGGAGGGGCACAGCCCCCCATGTTGGGGGTGTGTGGGGCAATGCCCCCCACGTTGTTATGTTTGGAAGTGTGTGTGTGTGTTTGTGCTAGTGGTTTCTTTCCCAGGGAAAGAAACCGCTGTTTTGAGCGTTCGCTCATTACGTGTCGACCAAGAGATGTTCGCGGAAATACCTCTTCGGTCTTTTAAAATAGACCCCTCTGCTTGACATGTATAGGAAGTCTATTCAATAGCATGGGTAATCTCTGGGTTATGAACCTGTCCCTCCAGCATGTTCTGTTGATTGTGGTAATGACGTTGAGGTCTCTGGAGTGTGTGGTACGGAGGGATTGGTATTTCTTCAGATGTAGCATTTCTAACAGAGCTGGGTCAGACATGGCTTTGTAAGTCAAGCAGAAATCGCCTCTAAGTAGGCGATATGAGAAAGAGAATAGTTGGGAGTTTTTTAGTTTGTCCATATAGGACAAATGTTTAAGGCCTAGGATCCTCTTTGAGAGGTACTTTTGCAGCCTCCCCAGTTGTTGCAGGTGTTTAGTGAGGTACTTGCCAAATGGGGCATTGTACTCAATGATTGGCCTAATGATTAAGAGTAGAGAGAGAGACAATGACCTCTTTCTTCCCGGATGCAAAACCTGTAGTAATGGGATGTGCCACATAGAAGGACTTTCTGACCACAGTGCAATGTGGTGGTCAAAAGAGAAGTTGCTGTCAACCTGTGTTCCTAGATCTCTTATTAGGCCTTCTGTGTTCAGTGGACTACCATCAATGTGGTATTTCATGGGAAACGGGTTTTTCTCAAAGGGGATGACGACACATTTTTTGGCATTGAACTTAAGGCCATGGTTCTGACACCAGTCGTTGGTCTCAGTGAGGTCTTTCTGTAGGATGTCAACATAACGCATCTACATCATGTTATCACAAGTTGATTTAATCAAATCAATAATACTCGGCACCAAAATGTCGGTCTAATAAAAAAATGAGAGCTAAATTCGTTGAAACACAAAATATCGAAAATTTATAGTTGGCAACTTCGTGATCACTGCTTCCCTGAATGTGAACAGTACATTGTACTGCAAAGAAACTTGTGAATGTAGATATATATATATAATGTGAGTTGTGCAATAAAGTTGAAATAATCAAATATAAATCACATATTGTGAATGTACAAGGATTTCCTGTACAAAAGTGCTTGCAAAACATCATGAAACAGAAATAATACTTAAAACGTGTATTGTGCAAAACTAACGGTATGTTGATGTAGTAAGTAAACTATCTTACACCTTCAAAAGCATAGCTACAGCTGTCAGGAACTCTTCACAACCGTATTCAGACCTTTTACTGATCACCGATTGCATTCTATGCTGTTTCTCCAGCGTCTTACGCTTCTTAGGTGACACAGCTGAACCTGCCATGAGTTGTAATCTTATTTCATTGACTCTATTCTGCTCACATACTAAAACATTGTGTACAGCCTGTATATCACAAGTACTTTTACCTAACAGACAACAAATTTGTCTGTGCCAGCCCTCAGTGTAGTTTTGTGTCCTTGGCAACAACAAAGCATTCAATGCAGAAATGTTCCAAAACTCAGTGGGAAATATTGGTGGGAATCGTGAAACTGACGTAGCTCTACTTTGTACCTTTCTTGGTTGCTCTAAAACATAGACTTCACCAAAATACGTTAGACATTCTTTCCCTTCAATTGGAAAAGTTTTACTTAAATTTTGAAATGCACTGACTATGTCACTTACCTCTAGAAAAGCTAACTCAACTAACCTTTTAACTGACAACTGAAAGGAACAGGATTGTCTGTAAAGAGAAGTTAGTCCTAAACTCTGCACTTTACGCCATATAGCCTGGGCAAAGTGAAATAAACAACCTTTGTGGGTAACATCAGTAAAGTTACGTTTTACGCTTTTAATACATGCCATTTCAAAATCTGTTAGGATAAACTTAACAGACAACTGCATATCAAAAGAACTCACCAATGTAAATAAACACTCCCACAGATAGTTATATGCTTTATATGACTTTTTAGTCATTAGACAGTAAACCAGAGGTAAACACGTCCTAGTCTCACCACATGATACAAAACCATGTATTGTGTATAACTGCCTACATAATCGAGCTTTGGAAAGAAATATCCCATCCATGTACCAAATGATACTGTTACAAAAATCCATCAGATTTTCTTCAGTAGTGAACACCAATACATGTGTGTTACTGTGAATGTCTACCATATGATGTTGTATGACTTTGCCTTTCTTCAAACAATATGGACTGGTATCCACTGCACTTAAACTTGTTTGGACTAGAGGATATGTCAACATTTTCTTACGTCTAACCCTATTAACCTGTTGGAGCATAGACCTACGTGAATGTAGCTGTACAGTACTTTCTGTAGACGTACTGGCAATAATATCATCAACAACTAAAGAGGGTGTGCTCCTACATAGCTGTGCAGTTTGTTTCAACTGATGACATGCTATGTATCGTTCTACTTCAGTTGGATCAGGTGCATGATGGTGCGGAACCGACTTTAATAACGCTTCCCCATCTACTACAGTAACACATAGCTCTACCTTTACAGTTTGACATAAACTTTAACCTACAACACCAATAGTTCTTACTCTTCACAGTTCTTTCTAGATTTTACACATAGCCATCTACATATAACATTCATTTGTGCTTTTGTGATGTAAGTGTACTGTATTTGTTACCTATTACGCCTGGAGCAGATTGCGAAGTTTCAGCCATGGCTAGAATGTCTGTACAGTGCACTGTACGGAACTAATCGTTTAGTTTCATAATTTATGATGATTTAAGTTTTACTTCCGGTAACATGTTTTATTTCCCTTTCCATTAGCACACTAGGTAGCAATATTTATTATTTTATAATTTCCACTTCAACATACATTTTATCTATATATACTTAATGTATTATTCCTTTGTTATTAAAACGGAGTAATACCAGATGTGATGTAGAATACGCCAGCACTTTAAACGTGCCAACTATAACTTTTTGATGACTATTTTTTCAACTAAATAAGCTTTCGTTTTTTTATTAGATCGACATTTTGGTGCAGAGTATTAGTGATTCGATTAAATCAACTTGCGATAACATGATAAAGATGCAACATAACTTGGGGAGTTAATAATAGCTCCCATCTTGCAATCGTCTGCGAACTTTGTCAGCCAGAGTCCCTTCGTGTTGGCCTGGACTTCAGAGAAGTAGATACCAAACAGGACAGGACCCAGGACCGAACATTGTGGAACTCCACTTGTGACTGGTCGTCAGTCTGACTTGGAGTCAGCTACTTTCACACTGTGGGATCTACCTGTGAGCCAGTTTGCAACCCACCTAGTGGTACAGGGGTTGATGCCTAGCTTAGTGAGTTTTCCTATGATTCCTGAGTGGGGAATGGTATCAAAGGCCATGGCCAGATCAAGGTAGGCTGTATGAACCACCTTGCCTTCATGCACAGTTCTGGTGATTGACTAAAAGAAATTGACCAAGTTGAGCAGGCATGATCTACCCTTCACAAAACCAAACTTTGTGGGATCCAGAGTTTAGAGATTCCCTATATCCTTGTTTATTAGGTCCATGATGATGCGTTCCATAGCTTTGCAGACTCGTTATCAGACTCGTCAGGCTAATGGGGTGATAGTTCCCAGGGCCTGTAGTCACTCCTCCTTTGTGGAGCGGGATGACTGTAGCAGTGCACCATTCGGTAGGGACAAAGCCTGAGATGAGGCTGTGACTGAACAGGGCACACAGATGAGGTGCCAGTTCACTCTGTAGTTCATGTAGAACACAGCCACGGATATTGTCAGGTCCCATAGAAGCTGTATTCTTGGCCTTGGACAGTGCTGTTTTAACCTGTGCAGCAGTAATACTGGGTGCCTGGCAATCTACTGGTATTGTGACTGGTCCCTTGGGGGGAGAGATGGGTAAAGTTGCCACTGAATCTGTCGGCCAGTATATTGGCAATATCTCTTGGCTCGGTATAGGAGGTACCATTGTGCAGTAGCTCAGAGCAAATCTGGGTATTGCCATGGAGATTCTTTACATAACTATAGAAGGCCTTGTGGTTGTCTTTACTATTTGCTGCAATTCTGTTTTCATAGCTAGCTTTACAGGATTTGATGAGGGATCTCAACTTTTTGTTGAGGCTGATAAGGGAGTTTTTCCAGTCTTGGGACTTCACCTTATTCTGCATCAGTTTCCTCCTTCTGTTGTAGAGTTTGTTTATGGCAGGGGATCCCCAGCTTGGCTTCCTTTTTTTGGAGGAGAGCATCTTGGTTCTGTTGGGTATGGTGAGATCCATGCATTTGTGTACGTGTTCGTATAGTGCATTGGTGTATGATTTGGTGGTCATGCAAGTGATCTCCATTTGCATGGGTGCAGTGAAGTTACCCACCTCTGTTTTTAGGAGCCCAAAGTTAGCTTTGGAGAAGTTTTCATGGTGGTTACCTTTGCAGCGGGGTGGGAGTGATGTGGATTTCCAAGGTGATTAGTTTGTGGTCGGATCAAACCAGGGAGGAGCTGACTATTGGTGTAGAGCAACGGTCGCCCATGTTAGTAATAACCAGCTTAAGGATGTTGCTACCTCTAGTGGGGGTAAGAATGAGATGGTCCAGGGCATTGGAATTAATGAGTTCCAGGAAACGTTGGGCAAGTGTATTGGTACATGAATAGTTTTTCCAGTTAATGGAGGGGTAGATTAAGTCACCCAGTAAGAAAGTGTTAGGTTGGAACTTAATATTCTCCTGGGTGCTTAGGAACATGGAGTGTGAGTCTTGGGACATGGTTGGGGACCTATAGCAGGCTATGACCTAAATCGCTGTCTTACCTTAATGTTAGCTGTACCTGAAGTATTTCAGATGCGTTATGTTGGGCTACCAGTCTGGAGGTGTGCCCATCCTTTATGAATATGGAAACACCACCGCCTTTGGAGCTTCTGTCCAAGTTCTGGGGCTGAAAGATGTGGAATGACTTATAGCCTTGGTAGTTCAAGGGTGCTTTCTGCTGCCTTGAAACAGGTCTCTGTTACGGCACAAATGTCAATGTTCTCCATTTTAAGGAGTGCTTCAAGCGAGTGTATTGTGAGATTTAAACTTCTAGCATTGAGCAGCATGACCCTTAGATTGCATTTGTTTGTAGCTGTTACGGTGGTAATTTGGTCTTTGGAACACTGCCTAAAAAGGCACTATAGGGGTGGCAAGAGCCTTGGGCAGTATCCGTAAGCTCAGGGGTGAGGGATGCAGGCCATCTCTGGCAAAGCATTGAGGTCTGTCAATCACGTCATCCCAGGTAGACAGATACTGGATCCCCTTAAAATGACACCAGAAACTTAGCCAATTGTTGAAATAAATCATTTTCTGCTTTACTATGGTATCATTCTGGGTGATGGTAGGATGCTGCTCAGGGCTAGGGTCATACCCGCCTGGGCTACATAATCTGAGAGCTCCTCCATGTCTCTTTTCATGTAGTCCAGGGAAGTATGTCTCAGGTCATTTACACCCACATGTACAACGACAGAGTCATATTTGTACCTGTTGTTGAGGGACCTGAGTGCATGCATTATGTGGTGGATCCTAGCCCCTGACAGGCAGCTGACTGTTACTTTCTCTTTATTCAACCTAGTAAGTGGGACATCAGTGTGCCTCACTATTGAGTCACCTCTGACTAGTGTGTTGGGCATGCTGTTTTGCCTTAGGGGCTTTGGTTGAGTGGCACACTGTTTAGAAGAGTTATGTGTCTCGTGATTAGTGTTGTGTTGCGGTGGTCGAGTGCGTTTCTGCCTTGGAGGTTTCTGCTGTTTGGTAGACTTTCATTGAGAGCTTCCGCGAAGGTGGGTGTGCGGTTTGTGTTTTTATGTAAAGGCAGTACTAGTGTGTGTTCTGGAGGGCTATGTGTTCCATGTATTGTGGTGCAAGTATTGACCTTCTCCTCTTGACCAGTTATTCCGATCTTGGCTGGAGAGTGCGTGGCTTCCAATTTGGATATATAAATGCATCTCTCGCAAGTCTGAGTGTTGGGAGGTAAGAGGAGAGGGTTGTCAGTGTACATGAGGCAGTTGCTACATTGCCTCAGGATGCCCAAGTTCAACAGGCTAATAGGAAAAAGCACAGGGAACTGACCTTTAGACATGCCCGGAGGGGTGGGCATTAATAATACGTACTGGAGCTGTTTCCTTGTAGAACATTTAGTGCTGGTAGCACTTTTGTCTACTACAATAACTGCTACAAGAAGTCTGGTAAAGTGCATTAATAAGCTAGTAAAAGTGCAGGAGAGGAGAGGAGAGAACTATTAGATCTAAGGGAAAATTTGAAGAGCAGACTTTGACATTGCTCAGAAGCTTACAAACAGTCCTGGATAAAGCAAATCTGTATCTGGACTAGACTAGTTACAGGAAAGGCAGGAAATAAAGCACATATGTGGGCTTTTAAACAAGAAAGTTGAAAGAGATGGAAAAACTGCCCAAATGGCCAATAAACTACAATTTCTGGGCCAGAATCCACTCTCTTTTGGTAGATAGACTACCTAGTGCTTACCGCTCCCACTGATAAGCTAGAAGGCTTCCCTCAAAAACAGAAAGGTTTGGTGGGCTCAGAAGCTTACATACAGTCCTGGTTACAGGAAATCTGTATGTAAGCTTCTGAGCACACCAGGCCTTTCTGTGTTGGAGGGTTCAGAAGCTTACATACAGATTTGCCGTATCCAGAACTGTGTGTAAGCTTCTGAGCCCACCAAGCCTTTCTGTGTTGGAAGGAAGCCTTCTAGCTTATCAGTGGGAGTGGGATCAGAAGCTTACATATAGTCCTGGATACAGCAAATCTGTATCTGGACTAGACTAGTTACAGGAAAAGGGGAAAAAGTGCAAATGTGGGCTTTTAAACCAGAAAGTTGAAAGAGATGGAAAAACTGCCCAAACGGCCAATATACTACAATGTTTGGGCCAGAAACCACTCCTCTTGTGGTAGATAGGCTACCTAGTGCTTACCACTCCCACTTCTCTAAAGGCCTTCTCTAAAGAGCCAGAATTATACATCACAAACCATATTGACATGAATTTAGTTGCAAACATTATGCATCACATAATCTATCGAGTCATTGTCAGTCAAACATTACATAGCTCATGCAAATCCTACCTTCTTTTAAACCGTGTTCCTCCTCTGCATGTATTGTTCCCTCAATTCCCATTTTATCTATGTAATTTGCACCTACCCTTCTCTAAAGATCCAAATTCCAGTTGTTTTACTTCTGTTCCCATATTCACTACTTCTAGTGAATTTGGTTTAGACTTTGATTTCCATTTTCTAGTAATTGCTTTTTTGGCAGCCACCAAAATTTGACTCAACATGGCCTTATTGTATATAGGGAATTCCGATTCTGTATCATAGCTCAAAAATAATTTCTTTAGTTACACCAATTTGCTCACCCAGTATCTCTGACAGAGCAGTCTGCAGGGAATCTTTAAAGTTTGCCAACTCATTACATTCCCAGAAAATATGTTCCCAATGGTTTACTACTGAAACCTTGAAACTGCATAGGTCAACCGGTCAAATGGTCGACCTGAAATCCTGGATCTGGAACAGCGAAATTGCAGTCAGATGGAACTGAATACATCAGCACCCGTAGTTTGATGTATTCAACATAGCAGGAGGTGACATCAGTCACCCATGCTATGTAGCTTACCATACCATGACATTCTATAGTCAACATGTATTTTACTATTTTGTGCCTCCACACCGCCCTGCAAATTGTATATACCAACTCCGAGATTGCACTACAGTGAGGAAATGAGTTAATTCCCTGTTCCTCACTGAACTGCGATCTCCCCTCATAATTCCGAACTCAAATACTCGAAGTACACTACCCATTCGATGTGATGTAGTCGATATATTTGGGGTTAGCAAAACTGCCCACTGGAAAACTGCATTTTGACAGTGTCACTCTCAATCGAATGCAGTTCACAGTGGTGATTGTAAACCATTCCCAATTACCTCTTTCTTCCCCATCACATGTCCATCATTTGCTATCTACCTGAGGAAAAATTATTTGGAGTCTACTTGGGATATAAAAATACCTATGTAAATACTTGCAAGCAAAAATCCTAAATCTTCTAGACTTTGTCGCATATTTGGAAGGCATACATATATCCCCCAATGTTTCTTTGTGAATTAGTTAGCCACTCTCTCTTTCCAAACCTGTCTGACCTCCTCTGATTGATTCTTACAGTTATCATGCAATATTTTGTATGCTCTACTAATCATTCATTTTTTAACAGCAGTTTCTGTTCTAGATTCTACTAGAAACTCTACCAGTGCTGGTCTTTCACTTAGGATCCCCCATTTCTTTCTCTTTGTCTATACTGTGATATCAATCCTTGATAGGGAAGGCACTCTCTATCCTGCGGTCTAAATAAATTCTTTGCCTCTTCCCATTCTATTACCTTTCCCTCTCTAATTATTTTCTCCAATACCTTGATTCTCTTGCCAGTTTTCTCCAATGAGCTCCATCCCCCCTTGCCTATTGTCTATGTCCCTAATTGCAGTCATCCCTATCAGCAGAATCTCCTTTTTCCATTCCCTTGTTGGCTTAGTTCTTAGAATACTTTCTGCTACTTTATGAATATAATATTATGTATGGTTATTGTTATTCTCCTTAAGGATCTGCATCCAAAATCCCAGTCTCTCCTTGTTTCTTGAGTTTCTTCCCTGTTTCATCACCATCACTTTCCACTTTGAATTATAGGTTTCTGCTTGTGCTATGTATAAGAGTCTTAACCGTGTAGTTCTGAAATATCCCTCCAAATCGGGTAGTCCCAACCTGCCTTGTTCAACTGCAAGAATCAGCTTATTCCACTTGACTCTTGTTGTCTTCCCCCTCCCGGAAAAAGTTCTCCAGCTCTTTATTGATTGCTATCCACAGCTTCTCCTCTGGTTAATAAAAACATGACTGACCTGCGTATAAAACTAAAGGCACTAAAAACATTTTAACTGATTGTATCTTTCTATCCATATCCATATAACAGAGCTTCCAATTCCTCACTTAGTATTTTTTATGACCTATGGGGTGAGGTTGAATTTGATTCTTGTGTCTGGTTGGGGCTAAATGGTTTAGTATAATGACAAAGGTATTATTAAACTATGCGGCTGCTTCATCCAGATGGAGAGTTTTTAGTAGATGCAATTTGCAAGGATTTAGTGTTTCTGTGAATGTGTCTTTATTAAAGTGAGTTAAGTTATGGACTGTGTTACAGAAATATTGGAAGGTGGTCATTCATAGGGTTTGAGAGGGTAACAGAAGAAATCATTTTACCTGGGGTCAGAGGTGAGGGGCCAGTCTAGAAGAGGGGGATCTATTGGTGTGTTATTTGTATCTGGTTGGAAAAGCGATAAGTTTTAAGAGCTGTGTAGATTTATGACAAAGGATTAGCAGGATTAGAGTAGAAACAGTTTGCCCATCAATATTTCTACCACCTAGGATGATGGGTTGGTTGATATTTGCAGATAGCTACCATAAGGTCTTTTAAAGCTGAGTTGTTACCGGGGAAATGTAAGCTGTGATGACAGATATGTTTGTGATCATTGATTTTTTTCAAAGTCATGGCCTCAAGCTCAATGCCAAGAAGTGCACTGTCATCCCTTTTGGGAAAAACTCTGTACCCATGAACTACCACATAGGCGGTAGCTCACTAAACACTGAAAATGTGATGAGACCTCGGGACACAGGTGGACAGTAGTTTCTCCTTTGATAACCACATCGCCACAGTAGTCAGGAAATCCTTCTACGTGGCACACCTCATCACAAAAGGGTTCTCCTCTAGAAAAAAGGAGGTCATTGTTCCTCTCTACTCATTCGTCATCAGACTCATTATAGAGTACAATGCCCTGTTTGGCATGTATCTCACAAGACACCTACAACACTTGGAAAGGCCATAGAAATACCTCACTAAGAGGATTACTGGCCTCAAACAGATGCCATACGCAGACCGTCTCAAAAAACTCCAGCTCTACTCCCTCGTATATCGCCTACTCAGAGGCGATCTCTGCCTAACATACAAAGCTATTTCAAACCTAGAGCTGTTGGACATGCTTCACTTAAAGAAATCTCAATCTCTCCGAACCACACGCTCCAGAGACCTAAACCTTGTCACCACAATAAACAGAACATGCTGGAGGGATAGATTCCTGTCCCAGAGACTTCCCATGCTCTGGAACAAACTACCCATTCATGTCAAGCAAATTTGCTCATTGGCCCTCTTTAAGAAAAATCTTGACGACTGGATAGGAAATAGAAAATTCACCCCGGGGATCACTTATATGGCACTGGTTGACAGGGGCACAGGAAAATAATCTTCTTGGGTGGCGAAAGCCAGGGAACCTTTTTGGCTAGGCTTATATAGGCCCCAGGGCCAATAGCCTAGTACCTACCTATGACCCTATGAGTACTTCAGCATTTTTGAAGAATGGTGGGCAGATTGGGTATGGTGAGAGTAGCTGTGAATTATTGTATGGAACTGCCATGGCTCCCATTTTTGTATGCGTGATTTGTCTAGTCACAAGATGTTATAACAAGGGGATGAGTATTTCATAATTCTTAATGTTGGGCCTTAGCCAGGTTTCTGATAAAACTAAAATACTGGGAGTGTGGAGTGTAGCCCAATCATGTAGCATAAGTATTTTTTATTTCATATGCTTTGGCAGTGCTTGTGATGAAGAAGATGAAGTCTGGGGTAGGGTGCATGTTTGAATAAAAACTATTAATCTAAGGGGAGGTGATTGGTAGGATTATTGCTTGGTAGAGTGGGAGATAAGTGGCTGGCCCTGGGTTTAGCTATATGTCACCAAAGGGGGATTAATGGTTTGGCAGAGGTTGGCTAAGGGATGGGATATTTAGGTTTGTATCTATGTTTAAAACCAAAGTTTAATGGATAGAGGTTATGTAGTTTGTAGGAGATTGTGTGCAGTAGGATGTACGAGTGTGGAAAAAGGTGAAGGGAAGTGCTGTGGAGGATGTGGTTTGTTTGGGAGTACAGGTATATGTATTATATATAATAGAGTGGGGGACGTTTGTTTTGTATAAGGAGGAGTAGTAAGTGGTAAGGTTTAGAGCGACAGGAGTAGCACATACAGGAGGATACTACTAAGCAACGTGGTAATTCCTAGTAGTGAGTACACAGTAGAAGAAGATTCAAGAGTGGAGGTAATTTTTGTAGAGTTGCAGTGAATGTATCCAGAGAGGAGTACAGAAGTGAACTTTCTCACAGGTTAGAGTTAGATCATGATGGAGACACCACACCATCATAATGTGCAGAAAAGGAAAAGACAATCTGGTGAAGAAGATTTGGGACAGATAGGAAGAAGGCAGAAGGAAAACAAGGGCATCCAGCAAAGAGGTGGATGGATTGTTTGAGTGAAGACTTACAACAGTCAGGCATGAGCATCAGATTAGGTAGGAGAGTGCCAATGAATAGAGAGAGATGGCGACAACTGACATAGCACAACACTCCAATCCCATGTTGAAAGGGGAAAAAGGGGGGTTGATGGTGATTATGATATGATGGAGACAGAGAAGTTAAGAGTATAGAGGAAGTGTATCTGGGAGTTTGAGGTGTAGTGATATAACAGACAAAGTATAATGATGGCATTTAGGAAGGGTTTGTATTAAATATGAACATGTGTGAGCCAGGGAACTAGAAATTTGAACTGTTCAAAAAAGGTAGTGCTTGAGAGAGAGGAGATGAGTTTGGGTAAGGCATGGAACAAAGGGGAGATAATATTGTAACGTGGAGGTTCCTGGTAGGTTTGATGAGAAAAGTGATTTGGTAGTGAGGCTGCTGGTTCTTAGATATGAGGGGACAGTGATGGTGGGACTAAGGCTAGGGGACCGTAGCAAAATGAGCCCGAGCAATAGTGAGAACAAACACTGTGGGTTTTGCCCATCTTGAACATAATGAAAAAAAGTATCTGTAAATTACTGATAAGTCAGATGTAAATTTGCTGTTGGTGATCAGATTAGATGATAGTTTTGTCATAGTTGTTGAATAGTAACATGAGTCCCTACCCAAACAACTTCCTGGCCTGTTGTTATTGAAGACTGTATGTTTGTTTTTACTGGTTGAAGGGACCCATGACGAGTCTTTTAGCTAGGTTTCTGTAATTGCAGTATTTTTTTTTTAAGATTTAGTCATGTTTTAAAAGGAGGACCATTTGTTGATGAGGCTGCAAAGGTTCATGTATTCACTGGTGAGACTTTTCAGTTAATGTCCCTGTGGTCCGTTGTTAAGTTCAGTGTCACTTGAAAGTATCAGGAATAAGATAGTTATTGTAACTGTCACATTGCAGATTTTAAGCAGGGATTTTTAAGGGAAAGGATTTTTTTCATTCATGTGGTATGAAATAATTAGATTTGTTTAAGAGAGGACAATGTGCAGAAACTGTGTTCTGCCTAACTGGTATAGTTATGCTTGATGTGTGGTCTGATTGCTGCAGCATTATATGCATTCTAGTGGCACTTGTCTGAGAAGGGTATGCAGGGTATCTGTAGAAAATGGCAACTAGAAATGGTAATGTAGTGCAGGTTAGGAGGGAAGAAGATGTCCTGTTATGTAGCAGGAGAAGATGCAGAATTTAAGATAGTTAATGAGCAAATGAAATGTGAGTATGGGGTAGCTGAAAGCAAATATGAATATGTAGCAGCTCTATGGAAATAAGAGTGACAGGAAACTATAAGATAATGGAAGGATGAATAAGACTGTGTTGGAAAGGGCAGATGTCCTGGTATGTAGCAAAGTAGTGGTAATAACTTTGTACTAAGTGTAGTGATAAGATGAAGAAGCTATAGGAGAATTATACTGAGTGGAGCTAAAGGATGAATGAGTTCTTAGCAGGAATGATAGAACTGCTTAGTTTTAGTAGGGGATGAAGATGTTGGGTGGTTAAGGATGAAACAGTTAATGGGTAGAGTTACTGGGGAGAATCCTAAAAACAAGTGAATAGGAAGGCAGTGAGCTTACATGAAGGAAATTATAGAAAGCTTCTGTGGAAGGTTAATGTAGAAGGAGACAGGAAGGGTTACCTAACAGTAGACGGGGACAGAGGAGGTAATTTTAAGTGGGTATGGTGGGAGGAGGTACTTGGCTATAAAGGAAATGATGTGGGGAGTGGTTGGGAATGGGAGTATCATAGACAACAGGAAGTTAGCCTCACTTAACGAGGCTGTGTAGAGGAGGCATCACCCCCAGTTTCTTCAGAAGGTGATCAGTAAGCTGGCTGCATCTGTGAGACAACTTCCTATTCTGTGTTGGCAACCCTTGCAAAAGTGGTTGTTGAAGAAGAGCAGTAAGAGCAGGATGTAACCATGGGGGAGGGGGGAGAATTAGTAAGAACTGCAAAGTATGGGGAAAGGGAGAATCAACAATAGAAGGCATACAGGTCTGCAATGGGATAGCCATCTACTCTTCTGAGCCGACAAAGAAACTTACACAGTTTACAATTTCAAATTATTTATTTTATTATTTATTCATAGGTTCATAGTTTAGTACTTAGCTAACTGCCCTTGCGAAGCATTTTAAGCCTAGCCAATTATCCCTTGTGAGACTCAAACCCTGCACCTTGTGTTTGTAAGGCAAACACCTTAACCATTAAGCTACCCGCCCAACCCAAAGTTGGTGTTGTGGGGGCTCGAACCATGAATGCCTGCTCTTCAGCCAATGTCTCTACCACTATGCTATTGCTTCTTTATGTATTTATTTACATTTGTTTACTGGGAAATTCCAACTGGACACAAGTCCTTTTTCATTGGAGGTCCGGGGAGAAAAGCTCCACAGAACAATAAATGAGCAACAGAATACAATTAAGAACAAGTGAATATACATATAATAGCAAATAATACATACTGCAGCAAACATTAGCTATACATACAATATGAAACATAGTAATTAATAGATATATCAATATCTAGCTAGAGGCTAGGAATAAAGGTAGGATGTATATACATATAGTACTAAGCTCAAACGGGTACTGTTCTAAACTCATATACCTAAATCTTATATACAGATATTGCACTAAACTCAAGCAGATATAAAGCAAAAGCTCCACACAAAGGTGAAACAAGCTAGATGGGCTAATGGGATGGAAGAAGAAGAGAGAGGAGTAAGAGAGGAGACTGAGTGAGTAGTATACGTGGTAGTGAGAGGAAGCTAGGTGTAAGTCGGTTGGATATGTATTTGGAGTTGAGATGAAGTGAGGTAGTTAAGCATGCTACAACAGGTCTGAGAGATTGAGTAAGGAGAGAAGGAGAGGGTAAAGGGTGAGCCAGAGCCTGCAGAGGAAGGAATGCGATGATCTGAGGGTGTTTGGCAGGGTGGCTAGGGGAGGGGAGAGGAAGGGGAGGTAAAAGGAGGGTTACTAGTCGGGATTGGTGCATGGGCATAACTAGAGACTTTTTAAGTGAGTTTTTAGTGCAGCCTTGAAGTGATTGCAAGAACGTAGTGTGGTTATGGGGGGAGGATTGTTCCATAATCTGGATATGATGCAGGAGAATAGTGCTTTTCCCACTGAGTTCTTGGAGTTGGTCACTAGAAGTAGATTTTTGCTGCTGGAACATAGTGGTCTAGTGGAGCAGTAGGGCTGGAGAAGGTTTTGAAGGGATGGGACTTTAAGAGGATAGTTTACTAACTTGTGGGCAAGAGAAAGTTGATTCAGGTGAAGAAGTTGAGGGAGTTCAAGCCAGTCAAGTTCTCCTTGTGAGATACAGTGGAGGCTGCAATAAGATGCACCAATGGCAAACTTAGCAATTTTATTGTAGCAAGCCTTGAGCTTGTTTAGGTCTGTTTGTCTAAGGTAGGTAAGTATAGGAGAGCAGTAGAGTAAAGTGGAGATTAGGTGGGAATTGGCAGCATAAATTCTGGCTGTCTTGGTGAGGAATTGTTTGTTTCTGTACAATGCACCTAGTTTTTTGTGAACCGTTTTATGGTAAGAAAAATCTGAGTGTCAAATCTGAGATTGTTCTCAATCTCAACACCAAGTAGTTTTGTGTGTTCTGTTGGGGAAATTATGGTATTGTCTTTGGCTAGAATATTAAAGTGGGGGATAACTGGATTAGATTTAGTGGGTTGGAAGATAAGGCATTTAGTCTTGCTCAGGTTGAATAATAACTGGGCATTAAATAGCCAAATGAAAAGGCTTCCTGTGTTATCTTGTGAAGTTCAGGTATAGTTTAGGCTGAGCAGATGAATGTGGAGCCATCTGCATAGCATACTGTATAAGAGAAGCATGCTTGGTGGCTGTAAATAGATCATTGTTGAAGAGTAAGAATAGTAGGGGACCAAGGATGGAGCCTTGGGGAACGCAGAGTGTTATAGGAAGTTGAGGAGATAGGTCATTATGCCAGACAGCTGATTGTTGGCGGGCCAGTTAGATAGCTGTGAAAACAATCAGTAGCTGATTGGGAAAAGGATAGGTTAATGAGAACAGAGATTATTTGTTTGTGTGAGACTGTGTCAAAAGCCTTGGATAGATCCAGAAATACAGCAGAGGAGAACAGGCCATCATTTTTATGTTGACGGATAGCATTAATGAAAGACAGCAAGGAGGTAGTAGTGCTGTGGTATGCCCTGAAGTCTTGCTGGGTGCTGGAGAGGACGTTATTAGCTAAGAAGTAGTCTAAGACTTGAAAATGGATGCATTTCTCAAGTATCTTGGAAAGTGGAGAAAGGACAGCTATGGGGCGGTAATTGGAAAGTTCAGTGGAGGAGCTATATTTTTGAAAAGGTTCTTACTTAAAGCAGTCTCTGTGGATCACTACAGTGAACTCCAAATAAAATGCATGGCATGGTGCCTTTTCCCTAAGCATGGAGTCGTAATGTTCTGTGCCTCAGGTGCTTGACAAAACTGCTCAAGGGACAGATGGTAGGACAAAGTATGTCTCTCTTGCCCTGTTAAAATTTACTTGTGAAAACTGGGTTAGATGCTGTAATGTACTGTGTGGCATAAAGATTCCTAATTCAATTAAAACAAAAAACTATTGCACTTATTTAGTACATATACAAGACTATCAAACTCCTTTGTGACTGTTGGTACACTACTGCTGCATAGAAAGTGTGGCTAGATTCTTACTGGTAGGTTTTAGCAAGGAGTGCTAGGGGGACCACCATGCTAATAATTTAATTTAACAGCAGGAGCTGAAAAACCTTGCTAGTTAATTACACCACAACGAAAATAAAATTAAACTCAAAACCAACAAAATGAAAATCCAGGCCACTAACGTAGGTGAAAAACTTTATAAATCCACAGATGGATTTATAAAGATTTTTCACCTACGTTAGTGGCTTGCTAGTTAATTAAACACACACACACACACACACACACACACACACACACACACACACACACACACACACACACACACACACACACACACACACACACACACACACACACACACACACACACACACACACACACACACACACACACACACACACACACTTTTATGAGTTACACCTGTTAAATAAGAGTGAAAAGTAGCAAGTGACATACAGCCTTAGAAGCATCTCTTTTCATACATCACCAGACCATAATCTAGAGATAAAAAGGGAGCCATATGCGAGGGGAGTATCCTACAAAATGAGTGTGTTAGCTTATTAATACTGAATTAGTTTTCCTGTATTCGAAAAAAACTCAAACTCTGCTGTAACTAGTACTAGATGGAATTACTGGACAATCTCGCCGCCATTCTTTCAGTATGATTCTGCAAAGTAACACTGTTAAAAATAGGCCTATGTTCTCCCATTAAATAAAAATTACAGCAAATGCCTTCTAATAGAACGTTAAACAGCGAAAGTTTAAACTGCCAAACATGCTTAACATTGAAAAATAATTAATCGAATGGCCATAGTTGTCCAACAACCAGGAAGTACCATGATGCATAAGGTAAGCGAAGGAAACCATTTTTTTTTAATTTGCACTATTCCCTATTGTAGTGCGATCTCGGAGTTGGTATGTATAGTTGGGGGGGTGGGGGTTGAAGCCCCCACCTTGGTTGATTACATTTGTGATGTTTGCCAACTATGGCCATTCAATGAATTATTTTATGATAAGCATGTTCAGTAGTTTAAACTTTCCCTGTTTAATATTCGATTATAAGGTGTTCACTGTAATTCCTATTTGATGTGCAAACATAGACCCATTAAAAACATTTAAAAAGGTTTAAAAAACATCTAAAAAGGTAAAAAAAAATCTAAAAAAGTTATATATGTATAAATATTAAACCAATATATGTTTGTGAAATGTAAATATCATGACTTGGCAGCTCGCAACTTCAAAACAATGTTCAATGAAATAACATTGTTCAAATCTGATTGGTTATTAGCATCAGTCTTAATTTGTCACAATAACTCCTTCTAGTCCAGCCTTAATTCCCATGAATCACCCCTTGGGTTGACTGGGACCCTTTCTAACACAAAAAAAATAAAACTTTTTGTTATTTTGACATGACAGTTTGTGTTTCTGTAAAGCATTGTACATTCTCTTCCTCAGTGCATGCTCAGTCTTTCTCGCATAGTATGTGTGACAAAAATCACAAAATGCTAGACATACCACTCCTGCAGTGTTGCAATTATAATACCTCCAGACGTTAAAGTCATTGCTACAAGCTTTTAACTTGATCTGATGCCCTTCAAAAAACATGCCCCACATTTTTTCATCCCAGTTTGCAACTTGTTCCTACCATTTCTCATACATCCTAATTCTAACTTTTCTTTCAAATTTAAATGCCTTTTAAGTTTTTAAACATTCTCCAATTGACATTCAGTTATTTAGTTACTTAGACAAATTTGTAAAGGAAGAGATCATTCAATATTTTTAATCACATGACACGTTTAATTAAGAGTATTTAATAAATCTATTTATTTTTTGAAAACCGTTCTGATGAACTCCATGATAACAAGGTGGATGAAAGCACTTAACTTGTTAATAAATTCTACACTTTTTATGCTGACTTCTCTATCTTGTGGATGTGGGCATAGGTTGCACCGTGTGTGTGTTTGTTTATATAGTTCTGATTTTTGCGAGGTCATCTCCTTTTTTTTTGTTACTATAAGAGGCAACCCCCTGGTTTGTCTTGGAGATTTTTACAGCAGCAGCCAGTGAAGAAGAGCAGTAAAAGCAGAAAGTACTAGTAGGGGGAAGGAGAACTAGAGATATACACTTAGGAAGAATTTAAAAAGTACAGAGGAGTAGGAATTAGCAATATAAGGCATCCTACATCTACAATGGGTGGACACAAAATGCTATTTGCAATTTCAGTTAGGTATGAAAAGATTCTTACTTAAGGCAGTGACTGCAAAACCCAAATTTTGAAAAGATTCTTACTTGAAATAGCTGCTCTGAATCACTAAAGTACATTTCCCCAGGTGTGAAATTCTAGCTTTAATTACCTCAGATGATAGAGAAGAGCTTGAACAAATGGCAAGGCAAAAGTGACAGCGCTCTCCTGCCTTAAAACAGTGTCTCTGAATTATTAGAGAAAAAAAAAATTCAAAGAAAGGCATGTTTTCGTTATGCTTGAGTTGTTTTGTTTTAAACCCTCAAGTTTATTACTATTTTTTACTACTCCAATTTTTCCATAAAGTTCAGAGAGTATTTAAAATAGATCACTAATTTCTTTATCTGTTTTATTTGACATCTCTTTTGCTGGTCAAAAGTCAGCCAACAACTTTTTAAATCTCTGTCATTTCATTCTCAGTTTCAGAAACCCTATTTTCCAATTTGTGCTATTGGTTCTTTGTGTTCAAAGACAGGACCCCCCTGAATGATTTTATAATTGTACATTCTCAGCCATTAGCTTGACCTTTTCTTGCAGAGCTGTAAAACCCAGGAAGAATACCCTATTTATCTCCTCTATCAACATAGGGTTCTGAAGCAGGGTAGACTGTATGGCTTTATTGTTGACTTCTATTGCCATGATTCTCCTGTCATTGTTTGTTATTATAGGCAAGTACTGGGTGAGCTGCCCTTGCATGCCATTTTAATCCTAGCCAATTTAGTTGGTCACTTACTGGCAGCCACACTTTCTGAAAAGGCTGCTGTTAACTTTTCTAGTTCCTGCCTTTTTAACAATGTCTTTTAGCTTCAAAAAGTTTGGCCCTTGGCATCACTTGTTTGTGGTAACAACACATTCATATGGTCAACCTTTGTACTTAATACCAGCTTTTCACATCGCAAAATGTTATCAAAGGTCACTGCTCCCCCTTGTTATATTGTACCATTAGATAATTTCAAACTAAATCTTCTTAACAATTACAGAGATCCCCATATAATCACATGATAACTATCCTTCTTTTTGTAGGTATAGCAACTTTTTCTGTACTAATAGTTCACTGCTAAGGAAGACTTGCTTTTTGTTTATGCTTCTCATACACTTTACCATAGATTTCCTACTACTGTGAGCAAGGGAGAAGTTGCTTCAAACAACGTTTACTAACATTCAGAGCTATAGAAAATACCACCAGTTATAAACTAGGTCTTTTTCTACACTGCACATCACTCGTTTGCTTTCACTTCTGTATACCCTGGACTAATCCTAACACTGACAGCTTCCAGCTAAAAGCAGCTTCTACCACAACCTATTTTATAAGCAGCACAGCTCTCATTTAGCTTTAAAGAGTAGTTACCAGGTTTATAGCAGTGACTTCTACTGGCTTTAAATGCAGGATAATTCACAATGGGAAGAATTATACCTGGTTCATGTCGGCAACATTAATCTCACTGTTGCAACATACTTCAATCTGAATTGCCTTCAGCAACTTAAGATTCCATTCTATACACTATTGAACTCAAGTGTCTAAACTTTCTCTTACAGTAAAGATTTCCTTTTCCAACACGCAGTTCATTCAAATTCAGCAAAATTTCCTTTGCAACTCTTTACTGTATCTTGCTGCATAGCATACCTCTTAACTGTCCTTGATTTTCAGGGATGTCCAAGATTTTGGCTCAAAATTTTAGCTTTGTGCCTTATAAACCCTCCTAAAACTGGCAATTTTAGAAGTAAAGGTGGTGCATTACATTTAATAAATAATGGCATTGATTAGAGTTACAGACTGATTTTACTTTAGAAAATGCATGTTAATTCATATTCTGTTATTCTGCCAGCTTCTCAAGTTAATAGTACAAATATTTTAAAGTGTTCCTAGATATTTCTGTATTTGGCCCTGATTCTGGAGGTAAGCAGATGAGATCTATGATGCACAGGCAAGTAATACGAACATTTAGCATTTAGGCATGCATCCCATCTCAGGTGCCTTTAGCTCCACATTTCTCATGAGGTTGTAGTTGGTAACTAGCTTCTATGCAAGCATCTCCAGTAACACTGAAGTATTCTGTTTTATATTGCTGACACCAGTTTTTTTGGTAAGTAATGGAACTCTTTACTATACTTTGAGCCAGGAAGGAACATGATTCATGGGAGCTTTTCTCAAAATTCCTTTACTGAAAATACACTTAATACGATTTGCAATATCTGATAAACTATGTGTGTCACACAAATGAAAACTCTGACAGTGGGCTGCACACCAGTGTTAGTGTCAAAGTCTGTCTGCAGATGCTGAAAGAAAAATTGTGTTTTATTTACCAAAAACTAGAAGTGCTATGGTTAAACAAAGAGTTATATCTCCAAGTGTGCAAGACAGATCCATTTGCTTACCTGTTTGACATATGACATATGACAAGTGGGGTTAGCATACTTCTGTTCTGTGATATTGTAGAATCTATGCAAATTATGCATATATTTTCACAATATCTAAACACTATATATCTTTAAAAATTATTTATGCTAGATGGCAATTATTGATAGCAAAACTGTGTGCCATAATGTTTTGAATAATTTGGCAGCATTTGTTCACCTGCAGGTCATAGAGATTTTATGAAATTAATATATCTGTTCAAATATTGCTAAAACTCATTAACTTCTTTATCAGACATTTATATTGGAGAATGTCTGCATTACCTTCCATGTTTTATTATAATGTTTTTATTAATACCCACTGCTTGCTTACACAACCACATCATGACAGCACCACACTCCATTTCTGCATTAATATAAATGTAGAAAATATCAGATTTTTCATAACTTTTAGCAAACACT
Organism: Protopterus annectens; assembly: GCF_019279795.1. Classification (NCBI taxonomy): domain Eukaryota; kingdom Metazoa; phylum Chordata; order Ceratodontiformes; family Protopteridae; genus Protopterus; species Protopterus annectens. The sequence continues at coordinate 1,494,130,297 of NC_056729.1, read as the reverse complement.
CCTCAACAACTCTAGCTCTGTCTAGCACATGCTAATCATTTCACTACACATGCTTAACAAATCATGTCAGCATGTAGATGCCAACTTGCAGCCTTAGTTTTAAGTGTGAAAAAAGTATACTTACCAGAAGTATCATATGAAGATAGGTATACTCTTAGGCAATATACATGCAATCTGCTTTCCTGATTACTATACTTTTACACAAAGCAATGAGTTAATGAATTGTTAGAGTTTCTAGATAAAGCTCAACAGATAATAGGTAAGTTTTCTAATGCCTTTAGCAAATAAAATAGAACCATGCTTTTATTGAAGTTGGATCCTTCTTCTGTGCCAGTTCAGAGGGATTTGGATTTTCAGGTTTCTTAGTCCACAGTTGTTGAATCTCAGTTAACATACCCACACAGGTAAAAAAATAAATCAGTCCAAATACAGATCACTTTTCTCACACTTTCTTACAGGTTGCAGTCCCTAGATGAAGTGCAGTTACACTCAAGAATGATGTATCTGGGTTTTTCCTTTTCAGGAGTTTTCTACAGTCTCTCACTGCAGATCCTTGCCTGCATTTTCTCCTCCAGGAATACCCTTGTAGTGCTGTTACTTAAAGATGATATGAGATATGCAAATACACACCCAGCCTTTCCAAACAGAGATGCACCGGGACTGCTATTGTGATAGCTGGAAGATCATCCTGGTTTCTAAAAAGAAACTATGTCTGTGACATCTACCACGAAAGGGGGCATCTTTGTGTAACATACTTTAGAGAGCTCTATTTTGAGTCAGTCATGATCAGCTTTTCATGAACTAAAACAATTAACTCTTGGTTAAAACTTGTTTGAACAGGGTATACATACTAAGCTAACCTGTTTTACCTAAAAGTAAATGGATAGTACATGCATTTAATTTTTAATTACTGCTACATATACGATAACACAGGGGTTATTGTAGGCGAGGTGTGGCAACTTAGCTTAAATGTAAACGCACTGAATGGTACACACACTCAACAGTCCCTTTCCAGCACAGTTTTCAGCTTCAATGTAAAAACAGGTGAATAGCACGAGTTCCATGCACAGACTGGAAGAAAAAATGCTCGTTTTCAAAAAAGAACATAGCAGCTACGTTCTCAAAGAAAAGAAAAACATTAATTCTCAAAGAAGAACATAGCAGCTAAAGTTATTCTGTTCTTAATAGTCCTTTTTTTTTCCCCTTACCTGGCGGAGCCAGGGAACTCTGCTGCTGCCTGTGAAACAGATAAGGTAGCTGATGTCATTGCGCACGCATGAAAATTGCTGGGAAAAAAATTTAAAAAAGCCTTGAGAAATAAAGGGGGCCACTCGGGATGTCATTAATTATTTGGACTCAAAACAGGTACATGGCAAGGGCTAAAGAAATTAGGAGTGCAGCACTGGTTTAGTGTATAAAGGAGATGGGGGAGTTGAAAGATAGACTGGAAGGGAGTTTAAGTAGGATTGTGGCATGGGGGTGTTGGAAGGGAGTATCAGTGGGATTGTGGCATGGGCAAGACCATGAGTTTAGAAGGTGGGATTGTGGCATAGGCAAGACCAGGATTTTAGCAGGTGGGATTTTAGCTCTTTTTTACAGAAATTAGTGTTGGTAATGGAACGTATGTAAGGGGGCAATCTGTTCCAAGAGTGTGTTAAGGAGTGGCTATACAGGAGTTTGCGAATGTTCTTCTTTGGCATGTATATCTTGAGAAGGTTATGTTGTGAGCTTTGAAAAGCTCGATTTGGAGTATAGTAAGATATCAGAGGGGAGAGAGATGGGCAAGAAGAGGGGTAGTTAAGAATGGAATGAGTTAGATGCAGCTGTGGCAGAAGGAGTTGATGGTGGAACTCTAGCCCTTGAAGGCTTTTTAGAGAGAGGCAGTGGTGAGATCAATAGGGCATATTAGCTGTAAATCTAGGAATTTTGTTGTATGTGAGCTCCAGTTTAGTTATAAGGTTGGACTGAAGGTTGGTGAGGATAGGGGCAGCACAGAATAGAGTGGGAAGCAGGAAATCCTGAACAAGGGTGAGTTTGGATTTTTCAGATAGGAATCTTTTGTGTCTATATAGTAGTCTTAATCTGGTGTTTTTTTTAATACTTTGTTGAATATGGAGGTCGAATTTGATTTGATAACAAATCATGTCAGCATGTAGATGCCAACTTGCAGCCTTAGTTTTAAGTGTGAAAAAGTATACTTACCAGAAGTATCATATGAAGATAGGTATACTCTTAGGCGATATACATGCAATCTGCTTTCCTGATTACTATACTTTTACCAAAGCAATGAGTTAATGAATTGTTAGAGTTTCTAGATAAAGCTCAACAGATAATAGGTAAGTTCTCGAATGCCTTTAGCAAATAAAAGTAGAACCATGCTTTTACTGAAGTTAAATCCTTCTTCTGTGCCAGTTCAGAGGGATTTGGATTTTCAGGTTTCTTAGTCCACAGTTGTTGAATCTCAGTTAACATACCCACACAGGTAAAAAAATAAATCAGTCCAAATACAGATCACTTTTCTCACACTTTCTTACAGGTTGCAGTCCCTAGATGACGTGCAGTTACACTCAAGAATGATGTATCTGGGTTTTTCATTTTCAGGAGTTTTCTACAGTCTCTCACTGCAGATCCTTGCCTGCATTTTCTCCTCCAGGAATGCCCTTGTAGTGCTGTTAATGCAAATTAGTAGTAATCTGACATTATGCAGTTAGTGAGGGCTTCTGTGCAGGCTCTACTTTATATGTGATAGAGTCTGTTAATCCTTTCCTGCTCCCCAAGTGTAAGTGATCACTAGAATACCATATACTGGTTGCTGTCACTCTGTCAAAACACACACATGCATGCACACACGCATGCAAACATGCACACATGCATGCAAACACGCACGCACACAGTGTTGCAGACTAAGGGAATAAGGTCAGGTCACTTACTTGGTAAAAGTGATTCCTGTTACTGCCTTTCTGAAATAAGGAGATCTTCTAAGGAATTGTAGGGGAAATGTACGACAAAATGTAGCTTACTTCTTAGGAGAGGAAATGGCACTTTCTCAGGAGATCACTAGAATACTTCATATGGGTTGTCCAATTTTGTGTTACTCTGTCAATACACATGAACCTATGAACACACACACACACACACACACACACATATATACATGTGTGCGTGCACACATACACACACACACACACACACACACACACACACACACACACACACATATATACATGTGTGCGTGCACACATACACACACACACACACACACATGTGCACGCACGTGCACACACACACACGTGCATGTGTGCGTGCACGTGCACACACACACATGAGTGTGCATGCTCACACGTGTGCACGCGTGGGCACACACATGCGCACGTGCACACACACATGCCCATGTACACACGCATGTGCACACACACACACACACACACACACACACACACACACACACACACACACACACACACACACATATAGTAGAATAAGGTCAGATCACTTACTTGGTAAAAGTGATTCCTGTTAATGTATTTCTGAAATAAGGAGAGCCACTAAGGAATTGTACTTGAGGAAAGTATATAACAACCAAAATGTAGCTTATGTGTTTAGAGAAGGAAATGGCACTCTCTCAGGAAGTTTTTCTATTAAACAAGTTAAAAAATACAGAATAAAGGGCATCTCATATATAAGGAAGAGGAGCAGCAACTGTAGAGTGCTAAAGGGAAAATGAAATAATGTGCACGAATTTAGAAAGTTGCTTTTAAGCAACTATTTTTTGATAAGTCCAGAACCAAAAAAAAATAGTACAATGACTTGAGCAACAGAAAATGGAAAAGGATCATATAGACTTAGGGAGCCTATAATAAGAAAAATTACCAAAAGATCCTGCAGGCATGTTAGGATATTTTGGAAATTTTATGAAAATTTATATAAATTACTTGTAAAATTTAAACTGAGAATTTCTGTATTACTTTACTGGTACTTTGGAGTTTTTCTCCCCAGGCCTCCACTGAAAAAGGGCGCAAGCTCAGATGGACTAACCCAGTCAACAAATGTCAAATAAATAATTACATAAAACAGGAATTTAGAGACTAAGAAAAAGCATAAAGGGAAATAGTTAAGGAAGATTTAAATTATACCAAGCATACTGGAAGACAAGGCTCAACAGATGTTAGTTATGACAGAAAGAGATGAGATAAAAATGTCAATATTTAATCAATCAACTGGGAGGACTCAAGGAATAGATGGTACTCTTGTGGAAGTTTGGAACTGGGAGGGAATAAAGTGATACAGATCTGGAAGGGTTTTGTTTAACATCATTTTACAATGTGGAGAAGTACCAGCATATTGGAAGAAAGCTATGGTGACTGTATTACCGAAATAAGCAAAACCCTTCAGACCCAGCATCATATAGACACATTTCAATTTTAAACCACAATTATAAAGTGTTTATACTAGCTAAGATAACTACACGGGTATTGCTTAAATTGATGGATATGGATCAGTGTGGTTTTGTGGAAGGGAGGCAAACATTTTTTCAACATTAATAAAACAATGATGATCCACAGAAAAATAAAATGTAAAAGCCATCACTGTTATTGGTTGGTCTTCATGCAGAAAAAAACATTCTATAGAGTCAGTTTTTTATGAATAGGGCAGTGAAAGTATTTGCATTCCTTTATAGAATAATAGGTTTGTTTATTTATTGATTGATTGATTCATTCATTCATTCATTCATTCATTCATTTATTCATTCAATTTGGTAACCCGGGTAGAGCACTGATCCAAATAGACCTATTTTCAATCTCAGCCTGGAAAAATATAAGTGACAGTACACAAGCAAGTTAACAAGAAGTATTATGAATATAAACAAAACGTTATGTGAAGATAATCTCACAAATAATAATAATATTTAGAATAATTTTATATTATTAGCAATGATAATCAGTCTCAGCCTCAATACAGGTATCATGCAAATGGAGAATAGTTACAGTCATTCTCATGCATAAGGGAGGACCTTCCACAGACCCAGCAATTACAGAAACCATAAGTCTGACCAGCCTCGGAAAATCATGGAAACAGTTATCGTGGAATTAATCAATTAGGACCCAGGGAACCTCCAAACACTGGACCTGTTTCAGTTTGGATTTGTCAAGGGTAAGTCATGCATACTCACCCTAGTGGATTTTTTGAAAATGTCACTGTCACTAAAGGAGACACTGCCAGCCTAGCTATCTGGAATTTTGTAAATAATTACATGTCAGTTGTGAATATCAACATGATTCATGTGCTTGTGTTACAAAGGTATTAGAACTGTATGCCATATAAGATAAGATGGCTTGTACAGACGTGTGCTGAAGAGATATTTCACAAAGTACTGTTTAAAAATGAATCTGCAGCATGCCCTGCTGGAAGGGAACAGAAATATACATACACTATTGTAACATTTTGACTGTATATATTTTAACAGTGGAATCTGGAACACAAGAGGTTAATTTAAAAAAAATAGCTGAAATTAAATTACTTTATGGCAGCAAGGAGACACAATGTCTAAAACTAAGGAACTTTCTGCATTGTCTTGCAAGTGTTTTATTGTTTTATGACTTCCAGCAAGTACCAAGATTTTTTTCACCTGGGATAGAGTCAGATGACAAGAAATGATGTCATTCTGCAAGCTATCCCAGTAGTAATATTTGAGATATTAATTTGGGAAGTTTCTTAGTGAGAGACAGCATTCTGCCTTTTGTTTTTGACCTGACAACATCATGATCCACTCATCACATCTGTCTTGCTGCTCTAATTACGTAAGTGTACTAGGGAGCAGTATAATTCTCTTAGATTCAGACAGGAATATAGCAAAGCTTAGCTTATATTTTTCTTTATTTATTTGAGATTGTCCTACAATGTTGTTTTAAATATTTCCTGTGATTTTGAACTCTGATATCACTGTACACATATATTTAATATTGTCTTGTTCTTTTGTTATTTATTATTAAATATATTTAAACATTTCATTGTGGCTGATCTTTGTGAGACATGTACAAGTTCTGAGAGTCCTTGCATATTTACTTGGTGACACTGTGGGCCACTCCCAATAGCCTTGCTCTTGGTCAAACTACCATTTGTATGATAGTAACATTACACAGTAAGATTGGACAGCCTTTGTTAAGGGCCTTAAAGTAGCTGATAAAGAGGTGGCTGGTGGCAGTAATAATTACCTTATAGTCTGGGCAGAAGGGGGCATAGGCAGTAAACCTGTGCCACCCTTTCCCAGGTGTGTGTGTGTGTGTGTGTGTGTGTGTGTGTGTGTGTGTGTGTGTGTGTGTGTGTGTGTGAGTGTGTAAAACAAATCTCAAAAAGAGTGTTTATGCCAGCTACTTGGGCAGGGACACGAAGCACTAGTTGGACACAGAGTGTGTTGGAAGTCTTGGCTTGGCCACTCAGCTGAGATCTCAACTCTATAGCTGTACCAGTAGGGAGTCTTAATGAGGATCTGGAGAAAGAAGGAGAAACCAGCCGTAGATGGATTGTGGTCTCTGTGTGCTCTTAAGGCAAATTGCACTTGATGCAGTGAGTTGCATCTGGAAATAACTGTGTGTGTACCTGTCATCCTCCCAGTGTACGTCCCCCCACTGGTGCTAGTGGTGAGGATTGAGGCTCCTTGATTACTGGGCCAGAGGTGGGGCATCACAGTCATCAAAGCAATGGATGAAGACAAAATTGTACCCGCAGCATACCTTGACATGGCCAAAGCTTTTGACACAATTCCCCACTTAAGCATAGTAGAAAAGCTAAATAAACTGGGACTAAATCCCTACATCACCCACTGGATTGCCAACTGGCTCACAGATAAGACACAGATAATCAAAATAGAGGAAGCTACTTCCACACAGAGCCCAGTCACTAGTGGAGTACCCCAGGGTTATGTTCTGGGATCTCTTCTGTTTTGATATCTACTTTTCTAAAGCAGAAGCTAATAACCAAAGGGCTCCAGCTGACTATGTTTGCAGGTGGCTGCAATCTACCAGGAGTCATTGAATTCCCAAATGACATAGCCATCATGCAGGATGTTTTGTCTCAGATAAATAACTGGTGCCAAAATCATTGACTGAAACTTCTTCTTCTTCTTTCGGCTTTTTCCCGGTTAGGGGTCGCCACAGCAGATCACCTTGTCCGCACATTGAATGGCAGTGGAGTTCTACGGTGTTGAGTTGCCAGCCTGGCGCCCAACCTTCCACAGAAGGCACACTCACACACACACCTAGGGCCAATTTAGAGTGTCCAATCCACCTGCAGCATGTCTTTGGGATGTGGGAGGAAACCGGAGCACCCGGAGGAAACCCACGCGACCACAGGGAGGACATGCAGACTCCGCACAGAAGGCACCCCAGCCGAAGATTGAACCGGAGAACCTCTTGCTGTGAGGCAGCAATGCTAACCACTGCACCACCGTGGCCGCCCACAAAATCATTGATTGAAACTAAATATTAAAAAAATCATTATTGCATCCTTTGGGAAGTTATCTATCCCAGGGAACTACTATATTGAAAATGTGCACCTAAGACTTGACCCAGTTGTTCAGGATTTGGGAGTTTATGTGGACAGTGACCTAACTTTGACCAACATGTGTCTGTTGTTGTAAGAAAGTTCTTCCATACTGCACAGTTTATAAACAAAGGGATTGTGTCTAGATCTAGGGATGTCATTGTCCCTCTTAACTCAGTCCTTATTAGGCCAGTCATTGAATATAATGCCCCTTTTGGCATGAATCTGTTTAGATACGTGCAACAACTGGAACTCCCACAGAGATACCTTACTAAAAGGATACAAGGCCTAAAAAACTTGGATCGGCTCATAGCCCTGTCACTATACTCGGTAAATCATTAGTGTAGAACAAATGTGCCTGATCTTGTCTGACATTAGAAACTTAGCAGGATCAAGCTTGGATAGCATTTGGATGGGAGAGTGTTTGAGACTAACCTACAGACTGCTAAGGGATGCCCTATGTCTGGCAAACAAAGCATCCTCTGATCCATATATGGATCCCCTCAAATTATCTCTTGTATGATCCCAGTTATTCTCATTAGGGGTAATATATAATTATTGATCATGGAATGGGTAAGGCCAATCTATAACCAAATGGGATAGGTTATTTTAAGCATAAAAAGGAAAACTGGCTAGGCTTAAAATGGCCTTCAAGGGCAGCTAGCCTAGTACTTACTTATGAACCTGTGGCAATGAATCAATAACAGTAACTATAATAAAGTAGACACTAAAAGGGACAATAGGAAGGGATGGTTAGAGTAAGGTGGGAAGAAAAATAGACTTGAAATAATGAAAGGATAGCGTAAAAGTATGAAAGATAGCAAAAGTAAGGTAAGGGCACACAGAAATTAACTATATGCAATGTGGATATATGAATTAGGAGAATATATGCAAGGACAGAGGGAAGCATTAATATAGGAGGATTCCTCTCCAATAGGCTGTGCTTGAACAGAGGAACCAGACAGGGGAGTCCTCTTCTCATGTGTTATATGCTTTATACTTAGAGACATTGGCAAAGAGAATGAGTGACTCACAAGGTCAAGGCTAAAACTAGTATAGTACTCAAGAAAAGTGAGTCTTATTTGCACTTGATATTATTTTGTATTTGATACATTTTAAGACAGTTTCAGTTTTTTCTAGATAAAAAAAAAAGAGGATAAAACAAAGGCTATGTCGTTAAACTACATACCCGCACATTAGCAATACCCATATTTATGAAGTCATGATAAGATGGAGTACTTAAGTGTATCATCATTCTCTTTTGGCTTTTCCCGTTAGGGGTCGCCACAGCGGATCATCTCTTTCCATTTCTTCCTATCCTCTGCATCTTGCTCTGTCACACCAACCGCCTGCATGTCCTCTCTCACCACGTCCATAAACCTTATCTTAGGCCTTCCTCTATTCCTCTTACCTGGCAGCTCCATCCTTAGCATCTTTTTCCCAATATACCCATCATCCCTCCTCAGCACATGTCCAAACCAACGCAATCTCGTCTCTCTTGCTTTGTCTCCAAACTGTCCAACATGAGCTGACCCTCTAATATACTGATTCCTAATCCTATCCATCCTAGTCACACCGATTGCAAATCTTAACATCTTTAACTCTGCCACATCCAGCTCTGACTCCTGCCTTTGTGTCAATGCCACTGTCTCCAACCCATATAACATAGCTGGTCTCACTACACTCTTGTAGACGTTCCCTTTCACTCTTACTGATACCCGTCTGTCACAAATCACTCCTGACACTCTTCTCCACCCATTCCACCCTGCCTGTACTCTCTTCTTCACCTCTCTTCCACATTCACCATTACTCTGAACTGTTGATCCCAAGTACTTAAACTCGTCCACCTTTACCAACTCTACTCCCTGCATCCTCACCATTCCTCTACCCTCCTTCTCATTTACACACATATATTCTGTCTTAGCCCTGCTGACCCTCATTCCTCTGCTCTCTAGAGCATATCTCCACCTCTCCAGAGTCTCCTCAACCTGATTCCTACTCTCACTACAGATCACAATGTCATCTGCAAACATCATAGTCCACCGGGCCTCCTGTCTGATCTCATCTGTCAACCTGTCCATCACCACTGCAAATAAGAAAGGACTCAGAGCTGATCCTTGATGTAATCCCACCTCCATCTTAAATGGATCTGTCACTCCCACTGCAGTCCTCACCACTGTCACACTACCCTCGTACATATCCTGTACCACTCTTACGTACTTCTCTGCCACTCCCGACTTCCTCATACAATACCACAACTCTTCTCTAGGCACCCTGTCATATGCTTTCTCCAAGTCTACAAAGACACAATGCAACTCCTTCTGACCTTCTCTGTATTTCTCCAACAACACTCTCAGAGCAAACATTGCATCTGTAGTGCTCTTTCCTGGCATGAAACCATACTGCTGATCACTAATCATCACCTCCCTTCTTAACCTTGCTTCCACTACTCTTTCCCATAACTTCAAGCTGTGACTAATCAGTTTTATCCCTATGTAGTTACTGCAGCTCTGCACATCACCCTTATTCTTAAAGATAGGTACCAAAACACTTTTTCAAGGAGTACTTAAGTGTATGATTTTAAAAAATTATTCTTTTACAGCAGCTAGAGATATATGGGAAGCGACCAAACAAAAGATAATACAGGACAAGTTAAGTTAATACAAATGCTCCAGAACAGATGGTCTGCACCCACACAAGGGGCATGAATGCTCTAGACTTTGTACTCACCAACATAGGGTGTCTCTGCACTTCCCTGTGTGTTGCCCTCCCTGTTAAGGTCTGGTCATAAATCAGTTGTATTCAAACTAACGATCATATCTGACCCCCCCCCAAGAGCAAAAAGGGTGAAAGATTTCTCCAAAGCAAACTATAGCCTACTAAGCAATGGCATAAATACTTTCAAACCCCATGGTTGACATCAAGCATAAATAAGTTCTACAACAAGAGGAAGAAACTAATGTCCAAGAACAAGACAGAACTGACTCATCAGAGGAAGGACACTTTGCAGAACTTGGACAAGTAAATTAGATATCTTGTAAAGTCCCCTAAAGCCAATTACAAACCTAAGCTAGCATCCCTAGCTAAGGATAATCACAAGGCATTCTTTTGCTCAGTCAGAAATCTAAAAGGGAAGGCCCAGGTTTGTGCCGAACAAGTAGTGGACGATACCTTTCATACTAACCCTGAGGACATTGCCAACCTGCTAGCAGACAGATCTGTTACAAACATCACCCCCTGTCCCCACCAGATATACCTTGAAGCAAACCTAACACCAGTCCTCTAACTAGTGTCTCCAAAGAACAGGTCATAACCACAGTTTCCATGGCCAAAAACACAGCCTCTATGGGACTGTATAACATCCCAGGCTGCCAATAATGGTCCAAGACAGGACCTAGCGAAACCACTTGGCACACTCTTCAACCACAGTCTAAGCACTGGCTTTGTCCCAGCAGAGTGGAAAACAGCAACAGTAATTTCCTTGCACAAAGGGGGTCCATCAACTGACCCTAGGAACTATAGACCCATAAGCTTAACCAACCTTATCTGCAAGGCCACAGAGAATCATCATGGACCTTCTCAACATAAGTGATCTTCAAACTTTTGACCTGACCCAATTTGGCTTTGTTAAGGGTAGATCATTCTTATTAAACCTGGCAGACTTCTTTGAGAATGTCACCAAAGCCCTGGATATAGGCAAAACATTACATACAGCCTATCTTGACTTACCCAAGACTTTTGACACAATCCCCCACTCAGGCATCACTGTGAAACTCACCCAGCTGGGAATTACCCCATATGTCACTAGATGGGTGGCCAAATGGCTCACCGACAGAACACATACAGTCAAAGTTGGGGATTCCACCTCTACCAGCAGACCAGTTACCAGTGGTGTACCACAAGGATCTTTGCTGGGTCCCCTACTGTTTGGAATCTATTTCTCAAAAGTCCAAGTGAAAATAGATGGCATGTGTCTTACCAAGTTCATTGATGACTGCAAACTGGGTGCAATCACTGAGTTCCCCAACCATGGTGACATACTACAAAAAGGGCTTACACAGACAAATGAGTGGTGCCAAAGCCATGGACTTAAACTAAAATTAAAAAAAATGTGTTATCATCCCCTTCAGCAAAGGGGAAGTCCTGTCAAATTACATTATTAACAGTACCCCCCCTTAGCTCAAACCCTGTGGTGAGAGATTTGGGAATACAAGTTGATAGCAACCTTAACTTTGATCACCATGTATCCACTGTGGTAAGGAAGGCCTTCTATGTTGCACATCTCATAAGTAAGGGCATGGCATACAGAGCCAATGTTATAACTTCCCTGTACTCATTCCTCATCAGACGACTAATAGAGTACAATGCTCCCTTTTCTATGTACCTCACCAGACACCTGCAGCAGCTGGACAGACCTCAGAGGTTTCAAACCAAAAAAATTTAGGGCCTTCAACATATGACCTACATTGACAGACTGAAGCCCCTTTCACTGTACTCTGTATCTTATAGGCTGCAGAGAGGTGACTTGTGCCTGGTCTACTGAGCAGTCTCAGACCCTGCCCTAATTCACTCACTCTAGGGATCTTAACCTAGCCTGCGACATTAACAGGACATGTTGGAGAGACAGATATGTCTCCCAGAAATTGCCACTCCTCTGGAACAAACTCCCAATTCATGTAAAAAGAGCCCCTTAATGATCCTTGAGACTACCCACCATTGAACCAGTCATTAAGGAGCATCAATCTTTACCACTGGCACCTGTGGGGAACATTCACTGGGAGGATAACAGGCACACACACACACACACACACACACACTGTATTTCCAGATGCAGCACTCTGCATCAAGTGCAATTTCCCTTAAGAGTACACAGAGACCCCAGTCAGTTTGGGGCTGGTTTCTCCCTCTTTCTCCAGATCCCCAATAAGACTCTCCAGTTGCACAGCTATAGAGTTGAGTCCTTAGCCAGGATTCCAAGCCAAGTCCTCCAACACTCTCTCTCTCTCTCTCTCTCTGTCCAACCAGTGCTTTGTGTCCCTGCCCAAATAGCTGACACACACACACACTCTCTTGGAGATTTGCTTTACACACACACACACACACACACACACACACACACACACACACACACACACACACACACACACACACACACCTGGGAAAGGCTGGCACAGATTTACTATCTATGCCCCCTTCTGTCCAATGTATAAGGTAGTTACCACGGGCACCAGAATCCCTCACCAACTACTTTAAGGCCCTTAACAAAGGGTGTCCAATTTTACTGTGCAATATCAATACTAGTACAAATGGTAGTTTGACCAAGAGAAAGGCTATTAGGAATGACCCACACAGTGTCACCAAATAAATAAGCAAGTACTCTCAAAACTTAAATATCTCTACAAAGATCAGCCACAATGAAAGGTTTAAATATATTTAATAATAAATAATAAAAGAACAAGAAAATACTAAGTATAAATTCACAGTGACATCAAGAGTTAAAACCAAAGGAAATATTTAAAACAACTTTGCAAGACAGGCTCTGACAAATAAAGAAAAACAAAATCTGAACTAAGCTTTACTATTCTTGAGTGAATTTAGGAGAGTTACTATACCCTAATGACTTACTTAATAGATCAAGGCAGATGATGTGGTGAATGGTCCTGTGATGCCCATGCACTGGCCCAGTAATCAAGGAGCCTCAATCCTCACCACTAACACCAGTGAGAGATGTGAACATTGGGAGGATGAACAGTATACACGCAGTAAAGTACAATTTCTCTTAAGAGCACACATAGATCACAGTCAGTCTGGGGCTGGTTTCTCCCTTTCTCTCCAGATCCCCATTAAGACTCCCCACTGGCACAGCTATAGGGTTCAGATCTCAGCCAAGTGGTCAAACCAAAACCTCCAGCACCCTCTCTGTCCAACCAGTGCTTCGTGTCCCTGTGCAAATAGCTGACACTCACAAACTTTGCGATTTGAATTATATACAAACACACACACACACACACACACACACTCCTGAGGAAGGCTGGTACAGGTTCACTAGCTATGCCCCCTTCTGCCCAGACTATAAGGTAGTACCAACTGCCACCAACCACTCTTATCAGCAACTCTAAGGCCCTTGGAAAGGGTGACCAATTCTACTGTGTAATGTTTCTATTATCCAAATGGTAAGTGTGTCCAATGCTAAGGTTATTTAGGAGTGGCCTATACAGTGTCACCAAATACAAGCAAGTACTTTAAGACCTTATATATCTCTAAGTAAAACCAGCCACAATTAAAAGGTTTAAATATATTTAATAATAAGTAATAAAAGCACAAGACAATACTCATTGACTCAACACAGTAACAAAAGAGAGTTCAGATCCACAAGCCATAAACAAACTCTACAACAAAAGGAGGAAGCTACTACAAGATAGAGCAAAATCCTTAAAAGGTAAAACACCCTTGATCACTATAAGTAAAAAACTAAGAGCGCTCATAAAATCATCCAAAGCAAATTTCGAGAGAAAAATAGCTAAAGACTCAAAAGACAATCATAAGGCCTTCTTTAGCTATGTTAGAAACCTGGGAGGAAACTCCCAGATATGCTCAGAACTAGTTCAAAATGACGTGAAGATTACTGATCCTACAGACATTGCCAACATACTGGCTGACAGGTTCAGTGCAAACTTCTCCCCCCCAAAAGGAGAGATATCTATACCAAGCGATTGCAGCCCCCCAAACATCTCCGCCCAAGTGAGAACTGCTCTCTCCAAAGCAAAAAACACAGCATCCATGGGACCTGATGGTGTCCCCGGCTGTGTGCTCCATGAACTCAATGAGGAATTAAACCCACAGCTAGGACAGCTGTTTAATCAAAGTCTTACCTCTGGATACGCACTCCAGGAGTGGCGCACTGCAACTGTGGTCCCACTTCACAAAGGCGGTGCCTCCACCGACCCTGGAAATTACCGGCCCATTAGCTTGACAAGCCTTATCTGCAAAGCCATGGAGAGGATCATAATGGACCTCATAAATAAAGACATAGGGAATTTGCAGACTTTGGATCCAACCCAGTTTGGCGTTGTCAAAGGCAGATCATGCCTTTTAAACTTGGTTGACTTTTTCGAAACAGTCACCAAAGCCATTGATGAGGGAAAGGCTATCCATACAGCCTACCTCGATCTGGCTAAGGCCTTCGATACAATATCCCACTCGGGTATCATTGAAAAACTCATCAGCTTAAATGTTAACCCATACATCACAAGATGGGTTGCAAACTGGCTGAGTGACAGAACCCACAGGGTCAGAGTTGCTGGCACCATGTCAGACTCAAAGCCTGTTACAAGTGGTGTCCCACAGGGCTCAGTCCTGGGCCCACTCTTGTTTGGCATCTACTTTTCCGAAGTACAAGCAAACACAGGAGGGTTATGGCTAACAAAGTTTGCAGATGACTGCAAACTGGGCGCCATAGTAGAAAACACATCTGACACAGATATCCTTCAGAAGGGTCTCACAGAAACGGATAACTGGTGCCAGAGCCACGGCCTAAAGTTAAATGCCAAAAAATGCATAGTCATACCCTTCGGGAAAAACAAGGTTACCCCTAGCTACCAAATAGGTGGCAATCCACTGAGCACAGAAGAAGTTATCAGGGACCTGGGGACCCAGGTTGATAGTAGTCTGTCATTCGACACCCATGTAGCTAAAGTAGTTAGGAAGACCTTCTACATTGCCCACCTTATCATGAAGGGATTCTCATCTAGATCAAGGGAGGTCATAGTCTCCCTTTACTCATCACTCATCAGACCAATGATTGAGTACAATGCCCCATTCGGAATGTATCTGACCCGACACTTGCAGCAGCTGGAGAGGCCACAAAAGTTCCTCACCAAAAGGATAAAGGGTCTCAAAATCTGTCCTATGCTGCCCGACTGAAAGAACTCCAGCTCTATTCAGTCGCACGCTTGCTCAGAGGTGACCTTTGCCTAACATACAAGGCCATGTCAAACCCAGATTTGATGAATATGCTTCACCTCAAAAATCTAGATCCATCAGAGCCACAAGGGCGGGAGACTTAAACCTCGACACGGCTATTAATAGGACATGCTGGAGGGATAGATTCATCACCCAAAGACTCCCTATGCTGTGGAACAAAATCCCGGTACATGTGAGGCAGAGCACCTCGCTGGCCTTGTTCAAGAGAAATCTTGACCAATGGATGGGAGATCACAGATATACCCCAGGGATTACCTCAGTGTCACTGCTTGACAGAGGCACAGCAAAATAATGGGTATAGTTCCCCATACTAAAGGGGTGGCGTAAGCCACAAAACGATGGGCTAGGCTTGTAAATGCCCTCGGGCAGATAGCCTAGTATGAACCTATGAACCTAAGAAATGATTTAAAACAACATTGTAGGACAGTCTCACATAAATATAGAAAACAGCTAGACTGATCTTACTATTTTCCTATCTAGCTCTAAAAGAAATCACTGTACCTAAATAACTTACTTACAGAGCAAGACAAGTGCTGGTGATGTGGTCAGATCCAAGACAAGATACAAAATGCACTCTTTCTCTCTGAGATAATTCTTACGTTAATAATACACATTACTGCTGGGTTAGCTAAATGACATCACTATTTGACACGTGCATCTAGTTCCCAGGCTAAGCAGATACCAACAGAATTTAACATGTCTCTATGAAAAATACTTATTTCTTAGAAGCTGACAGT
Source organism: Protopterus annectens (assembly GCF_019279795.1). Lineage (NCBI taxonomy): Eukaryota > Metazoa > Chordata > Ceratodontiformes > Protopteridae > Protopterus > Protopterus annectens. Next base: position 1,494,114,038 of record NC_056729.1, on the reverse strand, counting down.
TCTCTCTTAGAAGTTTGCCAGAAACTGGCAGCTGTAAAACAATTACCTTGGAAACATGTAATTACCTCTGTTTCAAACAACAGAAAGAATTTCCCGCTGCAGACATTCTGTCTTCTAGCTGAGATAACACACAGTTGTAAAATTCTTTACTTACTTTCTCAGAGTTTGCAAGTTAACTCTGTATGTCCCCTGCCATGAAAATATACATTTGCATTGGCATATAGTTTATACACATTTCTGCTGTTTTCCAGAAGGGTGCACTGCGGTTACAGTCTTGAAGCTCAGTACAGAACATATAGTTTAATCATAACATATGTTTGTTTGTGTCTTTCGGCTTTTCCCGGTTAGGGGTTGCCACAGCGGAACTCCGGTCCGCTAATGATTGATAGTGGATTTTTACATACCGGGTTACCAGCCCTGATGCACAACCTTCAACGAAGGCACGCCCCATTCACGTATGCCTCCACACAGAAGACGCTCTAGCTGAGAATCAAACGGGACAACGTAGTTCTCTTATATTTGTAAAACGAGCCTACAAATCCTATTAATATTTACAAATGACATAGGATTATTTACAAAATTCTATCTAGCTGGGCTGGCAGCCTTCACATGCCCTTCTTGTTGTTGTCAGGCCCAAGACAGAATACAGAATGCTCAGTCTCACTAAGAGACTTCTCAAAATAATATCTAAAATATTACTGCTGGGACAGCTTGCAGAATGACATCATTTCTGGTCATCTGACTTCTAGTTCTCATGTAAACCCCCATTTGCTGGAAGCAGGCAGGACTTAGCACCGACCTGTAAAAATATACACACAAGGGCTTGCTCAGATCTTTGGCAGGTGCTGGAAGTCATAAAACAATTGCATTCCTCCACACTTCAAGACTAGTAATTAGTTCACCCCAACGACAATACAGAAAACTTCCTAGTACAAACTTTGTGTCTCTGGCTGCCTTGAAACCTGTGAGATAGCATCTTTATGGCTTAGCCTATAAAGTGATTTAAATTCAGATATTTTTCAAAGTTTGCTGGACTGAGGTTAACCCTCCAGTTTTCTCTACTGAAACATATACATTTAAACAGTTACAATAATGCAAGTACATTTCTGTTCTCTCCAGTAAGACACACTATGCATATATTTCAAACACAAGCACTTTACATATACCCTTTCAACACAAATGTCTGTACAAATCAGTTTGACATACGGTTCTAGTACACTTGTAACACCAGCATCTTGTATGTATCAGTTTAATATTTACAAATGAGATAGAACACAGAACCCAAACCGGAATACAAAAGGCGGGGGCGTATCCATATTCATCAAGGATACCCACACCTCCAGGTTAGTAGCACAGCACGATGCTTCAGAGATCATCCACGTGCAACTAACAATGGGCAAAACTGCAATTCAAATTGTAGCTTGCTACAGATCACCCACCATGTCCCAGGACCCCCATTCCACATTTCTGGAAACACTGGGAAATATAAAGGTCATACCAAACACTCTAATATTGGGTGATTTCAATTACCCAAACATTAACTGGGAGAACTACTCAAGTACTAACTCCCCTTGCCCAACATTTCCTAGACTTTATAAACTCAAATGCCCTGGTTCAACTGGTCAACACACCCACCAGAGGTGACAACATATTGGACCTGGTCATCACCAACATGGGCGACCGGTGTTCCACACCGGAGGTCAACCACTCACTGGTTAGATCTGGCCATAAACAAATCACTTTGGATATCCACATTCCGCCCCCACCCACGGACAAAAAAACCACTGTGAAAAACTTTTCAAAAGCAAACTTCACGCTACTTAAGACCGAGGTGGAAAGTTTTAAAGCCCCCATGATGAAGGATAACACTGGCCAAGCTGCAAAATCCTTCATTAATGCATTCTACGGGCACCTACAAGAATGCATGGATCATGCCATCCCAAGCAAAACCACGACTCGCTCCTCCAAGAAAAGGAAACCAGTCTGGTGGACTCCTGCCATAAACAAGCTACACAATAAAAGGAGGAAACTAGTACAGAAAAGAGTAAAATCCCAAGAAGGGAAGACATCCCTGATCAGTATCAGCAAGAAACTTCGATCCCTCATAAAATCATCCAAGGCGAGCTTTGAAAGAAACATTGCCAAGGACTCCAAAGATAACCACAAGGCATTCTTTAGCTATGTCAAAAATCTAAGTGGCAATGCTCAGATCTGCTCGGAGTTAGTGCAGAATGGCATAAAATACACTGAACCAACTGATATCGCCGATATCCTGGCAGACAACTTCAGTGCAAACTTCACCCCCCTCTCACCCCCAAGAGGGCCCATAACCATAACAGAAGAATGTAGAGTCCCTGAAATAACAAATACTCAGGTTAAAACAGCCCTCTCCAAAGCCAAAAACACAGCATCAATGGGACCAGACGGTGTCCCAGGCTGCGTCCTACATGAGCTCAAAGATGAACTAACCCCTCAACTAAACACACTGTTCAAACTCAGCCTCTCCACAGGCTACGTACCCATAGAGTGGCACACAGCAGCGGTTATTCCACTTCACAAAGGTGGAGCGACAACATACCCCGGGAACTATCACCCTATAAGCCTGACTAGCTTGGTCTGCAAGGCTATGGAGCGCATCATCATGGAACTCATTAACAGAGACATTGGGAACCTCCAAACACTGGACCCTACCCAGTTTGGCTTTGTTAAGGGCAGATCATGCCTCCTAAACCTGGTGGACTTCTTTGAGACAGTTACCAAGGCTATAGATGAGGGAAAAGTGATACACACAGCCTACCTAGACCTCGGAAAGGCCTTCAACACCATTCCCCATTCTGGTATTATAGACAAGCTCACCAGCCTGAACATAAATCCCTATGTCACAAGATGGGTTGCCAACTGGCTCATGGACAGAACCCACATGGTAAGAGTTGCGGGAGCTAGGTCCAACTCTAAATCGGTTACAAGTGGAGTTCCCCAGGGCTCAGTCCTAGGACCACTCCTGTTCAGCATATACTTCTCAGAGGTACAGGCAAGCACAGGAGGACTATGGCTGACCAAGTTTGCAGACGGCTGCAAACTAGGGGCTATAATTGACTCTCCGGCTGACACAGACATCCTCCAAAAGGGTCTCACGGAGACGGATACCTGGTGTCAAAATCATGGTCTCAAGCTAAATGCCAAAAAGTGCATAGTCATCCCCTTTGGAAAAAACAAAATACCCACAAACTACTACATTGGTGGTAGTCCCCTAAATACGGAAGATGTGATAAGGGATCCGGGGACCCAAGTAGACAGTAATCTCACCTTTGATCATCACATTGCCAAAGTGGTTAGAAAATCCTTCTACGTGGCTCACCTAATCACAAAAGGGTTCGCATCCAGATCAAAAGAGGCAATTGTGCCCCTCTACTCATCACTCATCAGACCCATCATAGAGTACAATGCCTCATTTGGGATGTACCTTACAAGACACCTGCAACAGCTGGAAAGACCTCAGAAGTACCTCACCAAGAGGATCACTGGCTTCAAACAGATGCCCTATGTAGCTCGACTGAAGAAATTACAGCTGTACTCGGTTGCATACCGCCTACTCAGAGGTGATCTCTGCCTGACATACAAGGCCATGTCCAACCCAGAGTTAATGGACATGCTCCACCTAAAGAAAACCTTATCCCCATGAGCCACATGCTCTAGGGATCTCAACCTCACCACAACAATAAATAGGACATGCTGGAGGGATAGATTCCTGTCCCAGAGGCTTCCCATGCTTTGGAACAAGATCCCAATCTACATTAGGCAAGGCACCTCGCTAATACTTTTCAAAAGAAATATTGACGAGTGGATGGGAAACAGAAAGTTTATCTCGGGGATCAATTCAGTGGCCCTGCTGGACAGAGGCACAGGGAACTAATCTAAGGGGGTGGTGAAAGCCAACACATTCTGGCTAGGCTTATAAATACCTTTGGGCAGATAGCCTAGTACCTACCTATGAACCTATGAACCTAATTATTTACAACATTCCAACTAGCTGTGCTGGCAGTCCCTCCTTTCTTCTACAACTCTATTTAAGTACAACTTAGACAACTGGATGGGAGACCATAAATTTACCCTGGGGTGTCACCTATGTCCCTCTTGGATAAGGGCAGTCAGTGCTGATCATAGACACACTTTGCAAATATAGACCACACCACTTGGTCAATAAGAGAACAAGGTTATAACATGGCTAGGCTTATAAAGGCCCTAGGGCCAATAGCCTAACCTCTTATGATCCTATGAACAAAAAAAATCTGAGAAACTGGAAGCTCTTGACTATGGATATGGATCATAAGACACACGCAGTGAAAAATGTTTTAGTCCTTTTAATTTTACATACAGGCCAGGCATATTTTTTATCAACCATGTAAGTTGTGAATGGTAATTAATAACGAGTTGAAGGAATGTATTTGGTGGGTAAGAGGGCAAGAGTGAAGTGGGATAAGTTGATTCCCCCCATAGAACAAGGTGGTTTAGGATTACCTGATTTGTAGTGATTCATTGGAGCTATGCAGTTAAGGCCCATAAATATATATATATATATATATATATATATATATATATATATATATATATACATAAACAACTCAAGCAGACAGTTATAAATCAAAGTGGATGGGGATAATGATGAAATGGGTTAGTCTGAGACATAAGGAGAGAGTAGGATTTTTGGAAGCAGGTTCTTAAGAATAATAACAACCAAACAGAGCATTACATTCATTAAGTAACAGACCAGACCATACTCGAAAAATTAACCCAACACAAGAATGGAGAAAGGAGATTTTTTTCTAATACGGATGACAGCAAATAAGGATCCAGAAAATAGGCAAGAAGGAGGTGGAATTTATTAGAAAAGTAGTGGAACTAAACTACTGGGAGCAAATAACTAGAGGGAGACTAGGAGTTTGGATGCCCGGTTAGATTAGAGACTGCCTTGCAGACCAGGGACTGATAATAAATTATAGGCAAAGAGTAAGGAATATGGGATGCTAAGTGAAAGACCAACTATGGTGGAGTTTTTAGTGAAATCTACAACAGAAGCAGCTGTTTAAAAAGGGACAATTAGTAGTGTATATAAAATATTGTATGATAACTATAAGAATCAATCTGAAGAGGTTAGAAAATTTTGAGAAGAGCCTGGAAAGGCAATTTACCAAGGAACAATGGAGAGATATCTGTATGGCTCCCAAGTATGCAACAAGGTCTGGAAGGATTAGGACTTTTTCTTGCAAATGTTTTCACAAATAGTTATACCCCAAGCCGACTTCAAGGAAGTTTTCCACAGGTGGATACCAAATGATGGAGGTGTGATGGGGAAGAGAGTAAATTATGAACGTGTTTTAGGTGTGCAATGAACTGGCAGATTATAAACATTCTCTACAGAGTGTTTTGTCAAAAATGATGGGGAAGCAAATCATTGTAACTAAGGAAATCATCCTATGGATGAGGTGTTAAACTGAGATCCCATATACCCGAATTGGTGGTAGCTCAGGTGAATGTAAAAGATACCATGGCACCTATCAAAAACAGTAGGGGAAGTTCTCTGATGCCCTGGCCAAATTTCCCCTAATAGTATAAATACCATTTTGGGTCTCCACTGAAAAGTGGCTACTAGCCTAGTAGGACTAACATGGTTAACAAAACATAAATAAATAAAATATAAACAATTCTTTTGAGCTGTGATATAGACTCTTAAATCCTTAGACATAGTAAGGTCTTACTAAATTTAATGCTGCTGGTTGCCAAAAACGCCATTGCTAAAAACTGAGATCAGAATCTAAACTAACTGTAATTAAAGTACTTAATATTGTAAATGAGATAAAAGTACTGGAGGTAGCATCGTTAGAAAAAAAACGAAAGCCAAAATGATATAGAAGTAAATGGAATATGTGGGAATAATATATGCAGAATAATACTCAAGAGAAAGAAGAGTGAAGTTTAAAGGAAGGAAAAAACTGAATTATTTATATAACGCTGGAGTGAATGATAATTGTTGAAAAGGAAATGTATATACTGCATGAATGAAGTATTATTATGGCTTGCTTTCTCTTATATATTATTTGTATTTGTTGACCAGGTTAGAGCACTGATCACTACGACCATTTTAGGCTCAGACAGAGGGTACTGCCTTGGTGGAGTCACAAATGATTTAGAGCACTAATCACTATGGACCTTTTTCAGGATCAGCCAGAGAGTACTGCCTTGTTGGAGTCACAAATGACTTGCTCAGAGTCACACGATTAGGCAATGGGGGGTGAGGGAATCAAACCCTGTACCACAACAAACAGCTCCTTAATCCAATGCTCCAACTGCCAGAAATATTAATGTGCCTATCTGTGTGATTGTTTTGCTTCTGATTTAATAACATTTAAAAAATTGCTCTGTTTTTTTTTTTTTTTTTTTAAGGAAGTTAGTGAATTAGAGTCGGTGAATACTAGTAATCATATCAGTAGGAGTTACACATTTTCTTCTCAAAATACATGCAAATTCACATTCTCTTTTGCTAACAATTTGTAAGTTAACAATACCAGTATTATTATTTTTTTAAAAAGTCCATAATTTGGGGCTTTTTCTTAATTGTGGAGGTAAAAGGTTGACAGCTAGCCCCTAGTCCTTGGGTGTCATTGGGGGGGGGGGGCACTGGTCCCCCTGTGAACAGTCTTATGGTTCATAGGTTCATACTAGGCTATCTGCCCTAGGGCATTTATAAGCCTAGCCAGAGTGTGTTTTGCTTTAGCCACCCATTTTAAATTAATTTTGCTATGCCCTTTTTCGAGGTTAGTATACTGTGCCTCTAACAGTGACACAGAAGTGATACAAGGTGGTAAACCTACGATCTCCCATCCACTCATCAAGATTCCTCTTGAAGAGAGTCAATGAGGGACTCTGCCTAACCTGGACTGGGATTTTATTCCAGAGTGAAGGGAGCCTCTGGGTTATGAATCTGTCCCTCCAGCATGTCCTATTTATTTCAGTGCTGAGGTTCAAGTCTCTCGAGCGCGTAGCTAGATGGGATTTGGATTTTCTGAGGTGCAGCATGTCCATTAATTCCGGGTTGGACATGACTTTATACGTCAGACACCGATCGCCTCTGAGCAGGCGGTATGCCACTGAGTAGAGCTGGAGTTTCTTTAACCGGGCAGCATATGGCATCTGTTTGAGCCCTTTGATCCTCTTGGTGAGGTACTTTTGGGGTCTTTCCAGTTGCTGCAGGTGTCTGGTAATGTACATCCCAGGAAATACTTTTTTGTTTTTACACAAAATGTACATTACTGTTAAATTCTAATCGAATACAATGTGAATACTATGAACATTAAATTACAGTTTCAGTATTACTTTACCGAAAATTTGTCCGCCATGAATATGCAGTTCATTGCCAGATTGTCATTAGGGATTCAGCAGTAACGCTCCTCAGTGACACCAGTGTTGCAGTTACAATTAAGACATATACAAGAGTACCTAAGTTTCCCTGCAAGGATTTCAATTACCCCCATCAACCTGCATAAAATAAATAAACAAACAAACAAACAAACGAAGAAAAGTGTCAAACTCGGGTAGATACAGAGCTCGGTTGCTAAGTTACTGTAACCAAGGGACGGTAAAAGTCTCAAACCAGCCTCAACAGCTTTGTCTTGGAAATCAAGGGCGTTTTTTCCCCAATGTAATATTTTTGCAAAAGCAGACATAAAGGAGGCTGACTTGTAATCCTGACTGGCCTGCGACTGAAGCAATTCCCGAGTTTTCAAAAGCTGACAGTACTTGTTCCAGAAATTTAGCCTAGTTCTATCCTGTTTTTATTAGCACTGTTTGACCTATCGCGGTCTACAGATCCATCCAACCTTTTTTAGTGGGAAGGCGGGGTTATCAGGTTTGGAGGCGAGACCGTCACTGTGAAATGTAACAAAACAGTTGCTGAACCGGTGGAAATTATTTTCTCTCGTAAGACTAGTAAGTTTACTGTGAAATGTTTTGCTTTTGTTGGCGTCGAATGGACTACAACGCGGTTATGGGGAAAACTGTTTTTTGCCTTCATTAATGTATATGATGTTGTCAGTACATTCATCAGTGTTCTAACTCTGGCAATATTGGCACCCTGCACAAAGATCAGGTACAGAACTGAGCAGTGTGAAACTGAAAAGAGCTCCTTTACATACCTCTCAACTTAGTGCAGAAAATCTGTACAAAGCTAAAATAACGAGGGGACAAAGGCCAAAAATAGGAACGTATTTTAAATGTTGCTCTTATAAACTTAGAAAGTTGCTAGAATAACAGGTTTTGTGTTAGCATGCATTTTCTGACATATGAAGTCGGAAATTTAGTGACTTCAGTCCTCGTTGATTTGTCAGAAAACCACGGATTTTATGAGGAACAGACCAAAAATATGAGGCAAAAATCTGGACAGTTGAGAGATATGCTATTGCTAGAATATGAAATAATTGCACTTTAGCAGTTTGTATTTATTTCTTGAGAACTCAAATCCGTCGGTAAGTCTCTGAGCATTTTAAATCGTAGCACAAGCCTTTAAGTCGTAGCAGAGGATCAGAAAGAGGAGCACAGTAGAAAGGCTTCTAGTTACCACCTGTCGCACTTTACGTAGGACAGACCCTATTTGGGCAGTTGCGTTATGCGAAAAACATGAAAAATGTCAAATGCCCTGAGATTTCAGGACAAAAATACTTCCAGTTTTCCTATAATGGTTGCGTAATTCATTTTTTTGTAACACCTAAATATTACACCAAACATCATAAACATTGCTAATTATGCAAGAATGAGCGTTTATTTTAGTAAAAATGTTAAATCCAGTCCTGTGCACTGGTTGGAAATACGGTTTGTCCTGCAAAGTCTCACATTTTTACAACGTCCCACACTGACTACCTGAAAAGGTGGCAGCCCTGTTTCATACTAACTAGACCCAGTGTAGTTACTGTTAAAGAATGTTTGTATAGGCTGTGACAAGTCCAGAGTCTGACTTTTTGAGAAACATCAGTATGGTAATGGTAGGAAGACCAAAGCTAAGGTTGAGGGCCAAAATCATAACATTTGAGATTTATGCTTCAGTTCCATTATCTGCTTGTATACATGTGAAGGTCCTCTTATAAACTTAGAAAGTTGCTAGAATAACAGGTTTTGTGTTAGCATGCCACAGAAATACCTCACAAAGGGAATCCATGGCTTCCAACAACTGTTCCATGTGGACAGGCTCAAATCACTATCACTCTGCGTGGTATCGTACAGATTACTTAGAGGTGGTCTGTGTCTCACCTACAAGACAGTGTCGGACCCTGCTCTACTAGAGATGCTACATATTCGTAAGTCTAACTCCTCATGCTTACCCGCTTGAAAGGCCAAAATCTAATATGCAACATTAACAAAACCTGCTGGAGAGACAGGTTTGTTTCCCAGAGGCTGCCCTGTCTCTTGAATAGACTTCCTGTACACTTCAAACAGAGTACATCACTGACCCTCTTCAAGCCCAACCTTGATTTGTGGATGGGAAACCACAAATTCCACCTGTGTCCTTTATTGACAGGGGTGACAGGTGCTGACTGAGGTTTCTTTTTTGGGGATAAACTCTTGGCTAGGCTTGTAAGGGCCCCAGGGCTATTAGCCTAGTAGCCTCCTATGATCCATAGTCCCTAACTAAAGCAATGAATATTAACCCTGTTCTGCAGCACAAGGAGTTAACCCACGCCAACCTGAAAAAAAGACACAAGATATGGCCAGAAGTTTTTTTTTTTGCCTAAGGAAGCAGTGTGTACTGTGTGTGTGTGTGTGTGTGTGTGTGTGCGTGCGTGTGTGCGTGTGTTGGAGTTAAGGAGGTGTGGTGAACATGGTGGCATGCACTATTATCATGTCATTGTTAGACATTTCACTCTTTGAGAAGCATATATGTTATAAACAATGTGGATATAGCACACGTCTTCCAAATAGTGATTAATCTGGAGGATTGTGAAGGTAATTAACAACAATAATAATAACAATAATATCTGATTTTAATATTATTCCAGTAGTGTTTGTTTTGCTGTTTTCAATACAGTTATGCAAACTCTTCCAGATTTGTTTTCAAAATTTCATGAATAGCATCCAAGATCTGTGTTTTTCTAACATGATGTTTATTTGGAGACTAATATCTGTAGTCAGACTGTCAGCCAACCCATCCATAGCATCTATTGAATATAATTTGGAAATGTTAATTACTGTATGTTATCAGTGTTTACATGCCTCTATGCAATTGTTCCATGTCATTTTATTGCAATTTTTTCCTATTTTTTATGTGAAAGAGTTGTGACAAAAAATACAACTAAGGGACATTATTATCTTTTCAGATGACTGAAGTGATGAAAGTTTGTTAGTAAAAGTTGAGATTTTGCAGGACAAACCATACCCTTAACTCTTGAAAAGGATTTGGCTTCACAGCAACAAAGTTAAAGGCTCACTATTGATGTAATTTTGGTTATTTCATATCACATTAAGTTTCATCAGATACAGAATAATACAATTTCTGCATTGTTTAGAGCAGCATTTGAGTATGTTTTTCTCATAAAATAGGATATTTTGAAGTATTTGTGCTCATGCACACTCATTTTAAAATTTTCTTGGAAAAAATACAGGTAAAGCTTGAATTTGGATTGTCTGAGTATTAGAAAAACACAGAATTTTCATGGAATTTGTCATTTTAGGCCGGAGCATCCATTCACCAGAAACCAGTATTTCTTCTCATATTTATGACTTGTAATACTGTCTCTCAGCTTACTTTATTGAGCATTGCCTACAGCAACTCTGTTTCCATTTTGCATATATAGATGCAGCAGAAATATGTAGTGAAATCTCTGTAAAGACTGAAAATTACATGCAAAAATCACAAGTATAATTCCTAGATTTCCTCTCAAGAAAATAGAATTTCAGGGGGGTTTCTCCCCCAACACACACATTGGGACCCAACTACCAAGGATGGGGCAACATTATCATCAACATTAATTGTACTAAAATTAATTGATTGAGATGTAAAGTTAGTATACTTCTTGTGTCTGATAACTTGCCAAGGGATATTTGTATTAAAACAGAGAATTTATTGGGATATATATCATTACTATGCTCCTGCAGGTCTGACTGGGGCAGCTCAGCTTTCACATACCTCATCTTCAACAATGTACATGCAGCATTAACTGGGCGATAGAGTTTCAAGCAAAATTTCTTTGCAGCCATTCTGCCATGTTTTTTTCCTCTTGAGGCCAGAATGCAGTTGGAGGAAGGTTTAAGGAGGCATCTCGGTGGAAAGGTAAAGCAGCTGCTCTAGTAACTAGAATTCAGGGGTAAGCAGTAGGTTGAAGAAACAGCTATGAAGGTAAGGAATGTGTCCATTGAACTTTTTCTGTTGTGCATGGGATGGGCTGCAAAGTCTCCAGGGTCAGCTTGGGACCCAGATTCGGAATGGATGACTTTCCTGGATGTTCTGTAGCTAGGCAGCATGGTGGTTCAGTGGTAAGATGCTTGGCTCACAGCTTTGTGATGAGACATCCCTCTTGATCTTCATTGTCTGTGTGGTGGAGTTGGCATATTGTTGCCTTGTATACATGGATTTCACCAGGTAGTCTAGTATACTCCCACATCCTAAAAGCATGCTGGTTTGTATATAAATAATTCAAAGTTGACACTGACTGTGGCAAACTGCTTGCACATATGAAGGAAAGTACCACTGTATCTCTCTAAATGAGCACAATATCATGATTGAAAGAATAGTGGCTCATGGTCATATTTCTAGTTCCCTTACTTACCTCTTTGTAATGAAAAATAAATGCATGGCTTCATGCTCCAGAACAGCTGAATATGTCAGTCAGGAACCCACATGATCAACAATTCAGTCCGCTGAAAAAAATTAAAACACAAACGCCTGCATACAACACAAAAAATGCTTTTGCAGGGGGGTTGCTAATTATATATACCAACTCTGAGATTTCACTACAGTGGGGAAATGGGGAAATTTCTTGAACCCTACTGTAATGAGATCTCAGTCAGAACACTTTGACGGACAAAACTGTTGATCATATGGGTTCAACAATCTGTCCATTTGATCATTTGATAGGAAACCACATCAGTGTTTCTCCATGTCTTGCATTTGCTCTCGTATAGTGAATGTTAATAGGAGTCAAATAGGCATTGCAAAAAACTGAGTATAATACAGCCTTGAGAATGGAATTTGGTTCAAAGTCTGACTATAAGGTAGTCCATTTATGAGAAATTCAGTATGTATCAGTATTTGTCTTGAAGAGAAGAATGATAAAAAGTCTCAAGTTTTATAAATAAAATACTCTATAAAATGTATTGGATTTTTACTCATTTACCCAACTGGTGAGTGTTAAAATTCATAAATTTCTGCTTGACCTCTTGATAATTTTCAAACTTACAGGAAAAGTATGCAAAATTATACTTAACATAGATGTATAACATACACAAGTTATTTTTTTTCCTGTCTGAAGCTGGCCATCAGCTGCCACCAGCTTCTCTCCTCATTCACCAGGTCTACCAGGCCTATGTCGGTCTCTCCCATGCTCAACTCACCCCTTGTCTGGTGCCGGTGAGGAGATTTAGTACACCGGTGCAATGTCACACTGCTGCTGGGGAGTGTGCCCTGAGTCGCACCAGCCCACAATGGCCTTGTCAACTCTGGAATCCCTGTTTTCAAGAAGTGCTTGCACACTTATATGCATGCACAACTTCTTGAGTAAGTGGCACATCACTTATATAGCATGGACCATGCCAAGCTTTTAATGCTACTTATCGCATCAAGCCTAGTCTGCCTCCCTTCCTCTAGTATGATCAGACTGATGGACAGTCATTCTCATTCTCCCAACATGGCCCATCCAGTGCCCTTGCTGTTAATTGAATATGGGTCGTCTGGGGTGCACTAAAGGCTTCATCCCATTGCTCCATGGGGCTGCCATCATAAACTGTTTTTTAAGAATGATTTGGCAGGACATTAATGGGAAATCATTCTTAGTCTGTTAGTGTCGAGTTAGCTGAAAGAGTAAAAATAGAAAGACAAATTGCTTAATTGTCTTATCATTTATTTATAAAAGCAAATTGCCTATTACAGGTTGAAAAATCATAATATCATCCAGATTGTTTAAAATTTTGTTATATCCATTACATTTTTGGTAAATGTAAAATTATGTCTTTGTAAATATCACATGAGTAACAATGTTATGAAGCCCATAGTAACTTTACAGTTACTTTCTTCTATATATGGGTCTATGTGAAGTTCTCAGACTGCCTATTACCGAGCACCTTTTTTTAAAAAAAATCCCATGTAAAACATCATTCATTGAGAATACAGATAATCCAAAGTCAGT